>NC_087209.1:62616714-62716714 GCF_015104395.2 Macrobrachium nipponense
AAAAAAAAAAAAACAAAAAAAAAAAAAAAAAAAAAAAACATCACCGCCAGATACCCTCCAAGAGACGAACCCATAAACATACGTACGTACGTACTCTGGGAACTTTAATTATACAGTGCGATATTAGCTATTCGAAATGTAAATTTATTAAACTTATCTACGCCTCGCGCCGGAATATCTGACGAAGGAATCAAACACTCCCTTAAACAGGGACGCCATGGTATTCAGGAATCGCATGATCGTTCCGATATTCTAAGAATTCAAACTTGCTTGCTGATAATTCAACTGGTTGCGTATGCGCAGGAAAGCAGAGAGACAGGCACAAAAACACACACACATACATGCATACGAACGTCCACACACAAACCCTGTCTCACGCACATGCATTATACTATATATATATATATATATATATATATATATATATATATATATATATCTATATATATATACTATATATATATATATATATATATATACATAATACATATATACATATATATATTATATATATACATATAAAACAAATTTATATATATATAATATATATATATGTGTGTGTGTGTGTGTGTGTGTAGCAAACACTATCACTGCACCCATACAAGACAACACATAAAAAGGACACACAGATGGTATCTTTCATTGAAAGTTACCAGGCCAGAATTTGTTAACAAGTAATTAAATAGCACACACACACACACACACACACACACACGGCAGAGTCAACTTGAACACACCTGAAAAACGCGTGCACACACACACACCCGTGATAGCGATCGCACGACATTCCGACATAAAATCATATTCGACAAGTTTTGTCACACAGGCCACAAACACCCCTCACGGAAATCTATAAATAATATAAGAGCGCTTCACAATGACGAGCGATCATTGTTCGGACATGCGCGGTGGGCGGGGGCCAAAATTGACTTCTTATCAGCTAATGGAATCAGAAGAGGTAAGACAAAAGGTGCTAAGTTGAGACTCTCTCTCTTCTCTCTCTCTCTCTCTCTCTCTCTCTCTCTCTCTCTTTGTTCGAACCCTGTTTCCTTCGAGTCCTGACTTCATCAATCAGTCACTTCGTCCATTCAGATGCCTCTTTCAAGTTTTACCTCGTCACTCATTGCGGCCCTGTTTATTCTCATATCCTCCTCACCCCTTGTTCTTCCTTTATTCTCATTCACCCTTTCATTCTCATCCTTACTCCTTGTTCTTCCTTTATTCTCATCCTACTCCTTGTTCTCCCTTTATGCTCATTCACCCTTTCATTCTCATCTTACTCCTTGTTCTCCCCTTACTCTCATTCTCCTTGCTGGCTCGGATCGTCACTCGACTGACTGTCATTCTCTTTGTTCAGTCATAATGTCATTCCATGCAGACGCAGTCTTCATCAGTCAGTCATTGCACTGCCACTAAGTATGTCCTGATACTCCTAGCTCAGTCATTTTGCTATTCTCTATGTACCAGTATTCATAGCCGAGTCATTTTGCCACTCAAATAATTCTAACCCATTTGGTTAAATTATTTCGTCACTCAGTGATTGCCCACCACTGTGAATTAGCCATTCCGACCCTCATTAGCTGCTTAGTGCAATACCGTCCCCCATTTTTTTTTTTTTATTAATTTCCTTATACAGTGCTTACAAGAACTTTTTGCAAAGTTATTTTGTCATTCAACGCATTCTCATTCTTCATAGTCGGTCATTTCGTCAATCAGTGGATCATTATCCTGACTCTGTAGTTATTTCCAGCATTCTTATTCAGTTCATATCATCAGTCAATCCCTCCCATTTTTCATTTTCAGTCGTTTTCGTTAAGCCACGATGCCTAATACTGCTCAAAGTCATTATTTTTCAGGCAGTTCCACATTTAGCAGTTTGTAAGCCACAACAAACAATTATTTAAGACATGAGCGTGAAACGAAAAAATTAAATTGATAAACAAATAAAAAAACAAAGAGCGACTGCTTGTTCATGAAAAGCTCTCGGTAGAGGCTATAAAAGATATAATAAATAAATAGTATTAAAAAGGTATTCAGAAAACATGACTGAATAATCATAAAACGTCATGCTAGTGGATAATTGAGTAGATAAGTTCAACGCAATTAAAAATCTACTGACCACACATAACAGTCATAAACAGAGTCGTGTTAGATAATAAAGATAAAGAAAATGGAAGAAATAATTGACACAAATGATGATAAAGTCGTCACGAAACCTCAAGGAAGAAAAACGACAAAAGAATCAAAATAAATGAAAGGAGTAAAATAAAACAGATGAAAGGAGCCACAGGAAAATCCGTCAGGTAAACCAAAGACGACTGCTGAACGATCAGGAGAGACGACGGAAGCATAATTACAACTGAAATTCGCAAATAAACAGATGAACGACGAACAAGCATCCATCACGCCAAACCAGGCTCGAGCGCCACTAAATCTCCTCCACCGTCATCTAATTATTCGCGACGAAGCCAATAATATCCCATCAAGAGACGAGGACGCCAACATTTCCATTAAATTGACTGTAACGACAAGGACGTTAATGACCACTCAAGCAAATAAATAAGCAAGCAAGCAAGCAAGCAAGCAAAAAAATTTACTTTGTAATGAGATTTCCGCCCAATGACGTCCCAAATCCCCATTACCTTCCCGCTCGCTCCCTGTTGTGACATATCACCTGCTTCATGTCCCAGGTCGAGGGGGACTTGGGGCGGCCCTTGAATGGTTTAGAGAGAGAGAGAGAGAGAGAGAGAGAGAGAGAGAAGTGTTTCTGAATTTTATCATTTTTGCAGTAAGTTGTCAAAGAGACTTTTTATTGTAAGAGAGAGAGAGAGAGAGAGAGAGAGAGAGAGAGAGAGAGAGAGAGAGAGTTTCTGAATTTTATCATTTTTGCAGTAAGTTGTCAAAGAGACTTTTTGTCATGAAGAGAGAGAGAGAGAAAGAGAGAGAGAGAGAGAGAGAGAGAGAGAGAGAGAGAGAGAGAGAGAGAAGTGTTTCTGAATTTTATCATTTTTGCAATAAATTGTCAAAAAGACTTTTTGTCGTGAAAAGAGAGAGAGAGAGAGAGAGAGAGAGAGAGAGAGAGAGAGAGAGAGAGAGAGAGAGAGAAGTGTTTCTGAATTTTATCCTTTTTGTAGTAAGTTGTCAAAGAGACTTTTTGTCGTGAAAAGAGAGAGAGAGAGAGAATCTCGAGTATGTGAGAAAGGTGGAAAAAAAACCCGGATTATTTGGAATGATAGAGGGAACAAATTGTCATAATCTTTATAAACAACTGCTATGCGCAAAAAGTATTATGATTACAGATCAGAATATTAAAAGGAATGGAGAGAGAGAGGAGAGAGAGAGAGAGAGATACCCAAAATTCTTTCCAAAGAACCCATATAGAGAGAAAATCCTGATACCCTGACTTGCTAAGGAAATATTGTGCCTCTCTCTTTTATAGCAGTATCTTGCTTAAAAACTAAAGCTACTATATACAGTATTCTATAGCATCTTTGCTTAAAATCCAAAACGCAGAAGACTGCAAGAGTATAAGGAAAGATGGTTGTATAATGAAGATAAGGGGAATGTCTGAATATATGGAAAATGCAGGCTGAAAATTACGAAAAATTACTCCATAAGGAAAATGAATGTAAAAGGAATATGAAGAAAGTTACAGAATGTACAGGAACTGGCTGTAGAAGGAAAATGACTGTAGGACATAAGGAAAATTATTAAATATAAGGAAAATGCTGGCAGAGAGGAGAATGTTAAATAAAGATGAACACACGAAAGTCGACAGGCCTTTCTTCAGACAAGATCGCAAATTATTATTATTATTATTATTATTATTATTATTATTATTATTATTATTATTATTATTATTATTATTATTATTAAGAGGAACCGACTATAGTGGTGCCACTAGGCAACACTGAAGTTTTACAGAACTATGAAATCGCTCAATTTTTGGGTCAGCGGTTAAATATAATCTAAATAAATAGAAAAATCATCCTACCGTGAAATATATTCACACAAACAGAACTAAATCGTGCGCTACACTTAACCCTTTCCAACCTCAAACAAAATTATTCCAGTAAGTTTGACAACTTTCGCAAGCTGAAGAATATCGCACAGCGACTCCACAGTAAATAAATTGTTTATTCATATACATCCTGAATTTAATAGGATCATTTCACTTTTCATTTTCTAAGTGGATATTAATCGCCTCATTATTCACACTTCTTCATATTCAGCCTTAATTGATTTTTCTT
Organism: Macrobrachium nipponense; assembly: GCF_015104395.2. Taxonomy (NCBI): domain Eukaryota; kingdom Metazoa; phylum Arthropoda; class Malacostraca; order Decapoda; family Palaemonidae; genus Macrobrachium; species Macrobrachium nipponense. The sequence goes on from NC_087209.1 coordinate 62,620,965, forward strand.
TCTCATTCTCAAAATGCTTTTCACTAAGAGTAGGTTCTGTCTAAAAGCAGGTCTAAAATAATAGGAAAAGAATTCAATAGGTTTTAAAGACACTAAGGTATAATATTAGTAGTTTATATATGCGTTATATAACTGGACTTCTCTACCTAAAGTTTAAGAAAAACATTAAATAAACAACAAAAACTGTGTCCATTCGTTCGTGTTTACACGAACATGTACATACAAAAACACATATAGATCCACACACGGCATATTCCCATTTATCACATGTTAATATATCAAATAGCTGTCCCCATTGCAACATTATAAATACGACAAGAGTGTAGGGAGATACCCCACACCCCCCACCCAAGCCTCCCTACCCCGGTACTCGCCCTGGGGGACCCTGTATACCACTGTTCGCCAGGTCATAAATATTTGAATGGCACTTAAATTCGCGTTTCTGGCATGTGTCGTTAACTTTACAATTTCCGCCGTGTGTTCGGAATTGAAATATCATTTCCTCCCCTGAGTTGAAAAAGATATTGGTCCTTCATACAAGATGAACACAGTTACCCAAAACAAGGCTGGCGACAGATGTGTTAGACTGGGTTATGCTGTTATTAATGCTTTCTAAAGTCTCTCTCTCTCTCTCTCTCTCTCTCTCTCTCTTTCTCTCTCTCTCTCTCTCTGTTTTATAGACACGCGTACGCCCGCGTCCCCACGAAGGCAGAATATTAGTTATCTAGTACCTGCAGTTTGACCTGTGACCTAGTAAGAGGAGAGAGAGAGAGAGAGAGAGAGAGAGAGAGAGAGAGAGACTCCTATTTTCAAAGCACATGAAGTTTACATTTAAACCGAAGAGAAGCCAATAAAATGGTAAAAACAGCCACAAAACCACAAAGATGGTATAATCCCACACTTAATGTTCATTATTTAATTAACATTTTACGGTTTCTGTGAAACAAAAAAAAACAAATAAACTGAAACCTTATTTGCAAAAACAAATCGCAAAGGATTACAAACCATATAGAAGCTAGTTTCACTTTACTATAAAGAATGTTTAGTCTACACTACAGGAAGCTAGTTTACTGAACCTTCTGGAATACAGAGCATTAATATCTTTTACTTTAAAATATTCCTTCTTCATGGGTACAGCCAAAGCTGAAATTAAAGCTTCAATAGAAGCAATGTACCTGCAAATGATAAAAAATAACGAAAAAATGTTTAAACATTATATAATAAACATCTGCATTCTTCACTGCTGCGCTAACACTACATTAAGGTCCATTTAACAGTGGACCTGTCATTTAATGGCTTAGTAAACTCCCAAAATTTATGTACTATACTAGAATGGCTGGAGCAAATTCATCTCTAATCTCTCTCTCTCTCTCTCTCTCTCTCTCTCTCTCTCTCTCTCTCTCTCTCTCTAAACTCACGAAACATATTCAAGGAATAACATACTATATATTTATGTTTCAGCCTCAAAGCCGTTGAAAATACTCAGTGGAAAATACTGAATAATGCTCTCTCTCTCTCTCTCTCTCTCTCTCATCTTCTCTCTCCTCTCTCTCTCTCTCTCTCATCTCTCTCTCTCTTTTCTCTTCTCTCTCTCTCTCTCTATCTTTCGTAGAATGGAAAGAACGAATAGGAGATTGTGGTTGTACTTATACATATAAAAAAGAGAGTAATAGTAGTGCAGAAGATAAGAGGCAATTTGAAAAGCTATTAGATATGCTACTAGAACACATTCAACAAATAAATCACCTGCCAACAAGAAAGGAAAATACTTTAGACCTAGTATTTGTGAACGAGATGAATTATGTTAAAAGAAAGAAAATAATAGTTTATAATGCGAATATGTTTCAGACCAATAATGTCATAGAATTAACAGTTCATTCCAAAGCAAGTGAAAATAGAGATAAGCAAGAAATGAAAAAGTGGGAGGATATGGAAAATACAACTTCTACAGTAAAAATATAAAAATGGTTCAGAAATTAAATTGAAGAATTAAACCAAAGATTGGGATAAAAACATTTTCGTAAGTGATGACATAAGGGTAAATACGGAGATATTATATAAAATATTTGGAGAAAATAGTGGAAAAATATATACCCGAAGAAGAAAAGTAAACATCATTCATGCATACCAAGAGACAGAAGGATCTTGTTCCAGAAAATCAGAAAGTGGAAAAAGGTCTTGCCAAAAAGAAAAAAAATGCATGGAAAAAGTTATAGAACTAAAAAGTAAGATAGAAAATGCAGAACAAAAGATTATACAATCAAAAGAAAATGAAAACGGGACTTGGAAGAAAAACCCTATTAAATTATCAAGCAAACCCCAGCCATATTATACTCATATGCGAAGAAGATGAATAAAAGAAGAATAGAAATAGGCCCTCTGAGAATTGAAGGGAGATTAACGAATGAAAAAAACAAGGAAATTTGCAACATACTGGCAGAACGATATAAGAGAGAATTCACCCTAGAATAGATAATTGAAGATATGATATAGAAGTTAAGGGATGAAAATAGTGATATTTAGCTGACATAGATATTAATGAAGCTGATATTGTGCAGGCTATTAATGAAAATTAAAAATGGAGCTGCTGCAGGGCCGGATGGGAATTCCTGCTATTTTTGTTAAAGAAAGTAGTTCATTCTATCGCAAAGCCCACCCCTTGGCAAATATTATTAAGAACAAAGTGTAGATACAGGCAAGATTTATGATGAGCAACAAATTAGCATATATTACCCCTACTTTCAAAAGTGGATCAAGACTAGAAGGCAAGTAATTAATAAGGCCTGTGAGTCTAACATCACATATTATGAAGTGTATGAAAGGGTAATGAAGAAAAATATTAATGAAAACATTTAATAAAAAAATAATTTTTTGTTTTTTTAATAAAGGACAAACATGGTTTCCGTACCCGGAAAAAGTACACAAACCCAACTGTTTAGTCCCACCGTGAGAACATATTCAAAAATATGAAAAGCGGAAATGAAACAGATGTGGTTTATTTAGACTTTGCAAAAGCTTTTGATAAAAGTAGAACCATAATATATTAGCGAAGAAAATTAGAAAACACAATATCGTGGATAAAAGTAGGAAGATGGTTAAAAGAATTTTTTTACACAACAGAAAACAGATAGTTATTGCAAACGACGAGAAATCGGATGAAGTCAAGGTATATCCGGTGTGCCGCAAGGTACGGTGTTAGCTGCAATACTGTTTGTTATTATGATTGAAGACATAGACAATAATGTGAAAGGATTCGGTAGTGAGTAGTTTCGCAGATGACACAAGAATAAGGAAGAAATTACTTGTGATGAAGATAGGAACGCTCTACAAAGAGACCTTAACAAAGTATATGATTGGGCAGAGGTAAATAGGATGGTATTTAACTCTGATAAATTTGAATCAATAAATTAATGGAGACAGAGAAAGAAGCTATATGCATATAAGGGACCTAATAATGAGACCATTCACAAATAAGGAAGCAGTTAAAGACCTTGGTGTGATGATGAATAGGAACATGTTTATGCAATGATCAAATAGCAACTCTGTTTGGCAAAATTGTAAAGCAAAAATGGGAATGTTTGTTTTACGGCACTTCAAAACAAGAAAAGCTGAACACATGATTATGCTTTTATAAAACATATTGTTCGTAGTCCACTTGAATATTGCAAATATGATTATGGTACCCCCCACACTATCAAAAGGATATTGCACAAATAGAGAGTGTACAAAGGTCCTTTACAGCTAGAATAGAAGAAGTTAAGGACCTAGACTACTGGGAAAGACTACAATTCTTAAAATTATATAGTCTAGAAAGGAGAAGAGAACGCTACATGATAATTCAGGCATGGAAACAGATAGAAGGAATAGCAGAAAATATCATGGAACTAAAAATATCAGAAAGAGCAAGCAGAGGTAGATTAATAAGTGCCCAACTATAACCAGGAAAAATAAGGAAAGCACACAGGACATTAATCCACTACGCACCAGCATCGATAATGCAGCGTCTATTCAATGCGTTGCCAGCTCATCTGAGGAATATATCAGGAGTGAGCGTAGATGTGTTTAAGAATAAGCTCGACAAATATCTAAACTGCATCCCAGACCATCCAAGATTGGAAGATGCAAAATATACCGGAAGATGTACTAGCAACTCTCTGGTAGACATTAGAGGTGCCTCACACTGAGGGACCTGGGGCAACCCGAACAAGATGTAAGGTCTGTAAGGTAAGGTAAGGTCTCTCAAAGTGACGAAACGTATTTAAGGAACAATGCTATGTTTCGGCCTCCAAACAGTTAAACCACATTAAATTGAAAATACTGCATAATGCACGCTCTCTCTCTCTCTCTCCAAAAGTGGCCTGAACATATTTAAGGAACAAATGACTATGTTTTCTACCTCCAACCATTATTAAATGGAAGATACTGAATAATGCACACACACACACACACACAGTCTCTCTCTCTCTCTCTCTCTCTCTCTCTCTCTCTCTCTCTCTCGCTCTCTCTCTCTCTCTCTCCCACACCTGTCAAATGGTAAACGGCAATTTCATTAATGAATAGATGGGAGGGGAGCTATCAAATCTAAATCTGCAGCCACTGAGCCATGAGACTAGAATACCCGGATAAACGGGGTTAATCCTTATTCCCCATTTTAATCATCCCTCTTCATAAATCCCAGGAAGTACCTATAAGGGGCGGGGGGGTGGGGGGGGGGGCGATTCTTTCAATCCCCCTTGGGCTGGCTGCTGCAACGTAGCTATTCCTCTTTTTTTTTATTCTCTCTCTGAATCTCATTCTCTTTTTTTCTCTCATTCCAGGTGGTGGCTGAACAGAGAGTATCTCTCTCTCTCTCTCTCTCTCTCTCTCTCTCTCTCTCTCTCATTCCAGGTGGTAGCTAAACAGAGAGAATGAAGGGAAAAATGACACGACGGGGTTAAGGAATGGGGTTATTCCTGCTTGACTCTATGGGGAGCCGTTACAAAAGTTTTGCCCAAAAGGGGATTCACTTCATCAGAAATGCTATTATCACGAGGGTTCATCCTTTGATCATTTTATGACTTCATTATGTCACAGTTATCTATATTTAGAAAGTATATCGGGATGAAGAGAGAGAGAGAGAGAGAGAGAGAGAGAGAGAGAGAGAAAAAAAAATTCTGGTATATATTGGCATCAGAGAGGGGACGGGGGAGAGAGACTTGTATTCTGATATATGGCAGACAGAAATAGTGACATTCCAGTATGTCAGGGCATATGTAGAGAGAGAGAGAGAGAGAGAGAGAGAGAGAGAGAGAGAGCCTCTAGCGGCCACCGTATCCATGACAAAACAACAGAACAACCATTAAGTAACGGGATACGGTCGCCATGAGACCTTGCATCCATCCATATCCATCGCTCGCGCGCGTAATGGACATCTGGTGGCTGACGCTACTGACTGAGAGAAAGGGGAAAGGGAGGGGAGGGGAGGGGAGGGAAGAGGGAGGGGGCAATTCGAGCCCCTCCTCACATTTCATCTGCATTATCATTATCACGCCAGGGACAACAACACCGGATCTCTCCGCAAAAGACCAGCCCCTTCCATTATATCTTTTCTCCCCAGTAAGTGGGCGTATCCTTGCGTCCCAAGGGCTCAAGGAGGCGCGCGCCCGAAGGACCTATGGAGATAATCGATAGACAAATAAAAGTGAGGCCCTCCGTAAAGAGCAAGTAGATTGGCCTAATGGGGTTAGCGACGTGTAATGAGAGAATGGCTTTCATATTAAGGTTTTTCCTCGTCCCTTCCTCTTCCTCTCCTCTTCCTCCTTCTACTCCTCCCTTTTCTGCCACCCTCTGACCCGGCTAACCCCTCCCTCTCCCCCTCCCTAACCCCTCGGCCCCCCTCGAGTGCCCTTATATAAACTATATAATACTCTCCACTAACATTGTCATCACTCATCCGAACGCCATTACCGGCACGGCATGCCAGGCAAATACCGACACTGTGTCCTTCTTGCATAATGGCGCTGACACCACTTTCCGGACCCTGTCAACCCTCTTCCATCATCCCTTGTCAGGCTCCCGTGTCCATCTGTGTATATTAATATTCATAATGCAAATATACAGTCAGGGGAGCACACACACACACACACACACACACACACACACGCAGAGCGGCCTGAGTGGATCACTACAACCGACGCAGAGACTACTTACTAACTTGCTAGTTACCACCTCCGTCCGTCCGACCTCTAACAATCCTTTGAAAGCTGGTTTACCCTAACAGTTCCCCGTAGAGGGGTTTTGCTCTCAGTGTACCTCACGTGATACACTGTATGCATTATTCAGCCTTTTACTGTACCTCCACCATTCACGCTTCCTTTCTTTTCAATCTTGCTGAACAACCTATCTAACTTTCAGTCCAAAGAGCTTGATGCCCAAGTGCTTGATGCCCCAGTGTTTGATGCCCAAGTGCTTGACGCCCCAGTGCTTGACGCCCCAGTGCTTGACGCCCCAGTGCTTGGCTTGACAGCTTAAATTTCATAAATCAAAATCACAGCACAAACAGTTCAATATACCTCATACGAGGAAACAAATCAGTCGAGAACATCTTGTCAGAATCTTTCATATTTCCTCGTAATTACCCAGCCTTCAACGTTTCAGGCTTGCCCTTTATAGAGTAGCGATCTATATTGGGGAGAAACCTCTCAGCCAACCTTTGTGAAAGTTGAGAACCAAGACTCGGTGGTGTGGATAAGTTTGAAGTCAAGTCTGTTTCCCTTCTTGGTTAAAAGTTCCATCCTTCTCTTTTTTTTTTTTTTTTTTTTGTTCCCCTTTTTTTTTTTTTTTTTTTTTTGGGGGGGGGGGGAATGGGGGGCACGGGCAAGGAAAGGGCATTAGGTTGTAGTCTTATAGGGCATCGATCTTGAAGACAATAAATAATAATAATAATAATAATAAATAAAAATAATAATAATAATAATAATAATAATAATGAATATCTCATAGTAGCATGAATCACTAGTATGGTGAAAGAAATAACAGTGGGTGTAAGATGTTGTGTGTGTGTATGTGTGTATATATATATATATATATATATATATATATATATATATGAATAATATATATATTATATATATATATATATATATTTTATATACATATATATATATATATATATATATAATAATTTTTTTCTAAAATATAAATGTACATCTACGCTACTGTGGATTTATTCCCAAAAATAATAATGAATAATAATAATAATAATAATAATAATAATAATAATAATAATAAGAATGAAAATCTCATAGTAGCATGAATCACTACTATGGTGAAAAAAAATAACAGTGGTGTAGATGTGTGTGTGTGTGCATGTATATGTATATATATATATATATATATATATATATAAAATTGGTTTCTAAAATATATATTTACATCTACGCCCACAGTGGATTTATTCCCCAATAATAATAATAATAATAATAATAATAATAATAATAATAATAATAATAATAATAATAATATAACGGAAAAGCGACTGCAGGAGCCACACACAAAACTCCCCAGAGCCATCCTTCGCCCTCGATCCTCATCCCCCTAGGCCGGGTGGAAGAGGAGGGGTGGGTGGAGGGTAAGGGGTATTAAGCTGGAATGGGCACCGGGGAGGAATGGGAACAGGAAGAGGAGGGATGGAATGGCAGTCGAGGATTTCTTGGGAGGTGCTGGACTGGAATACCGATGGCTATTTGTTTTGGCGAGTAGGAATAAAGATCCATCGCGCCTATAAACTGGGACTCATGAAGCATCGATAATAGGAGGAGGGAAGGAGTTTTTTTTTTTCTTCTTGGAGACAGGAGAGAGAGAGAGAGAGAGAGAGAGAGAGAGAGAGAGAGAGAGAGAGAGTCTTAGGATAAAGTCTTGCTTTCCAGAGAACAAGAATCTGGGGACAAAGTAAGAAAAAGCAAACAAGAATCAGAGAGAGAGAGAGAGAGAGAGAGAGAGAGAGAATCTCGAATTGAGATCCGGCAAACAAAAAATATACACACACAATATATTTATATATATATATATATATATATATATATATATATATATATGTATATATATGTATGTATATGTATATTATATATATATATATATATATGTATGTATATATATATATATATATATATATATATATATATATGTGTATATAGTATATATATATATATATATATATATATATATATATTATATATATATGTATATATATACAACAGACAGAGAGAGAGAGAGAGAGAGAGAGAGAGAAGAGAGAGAGAGGGAGAGAGAGAGAGAGAGAATCAATGAAAAAGGAAATTCCCCAAACAAGATGGAGCTGGAGGAAGGAAAACATGCAAAAGGTCGCCCTTGTAAAACAAGGCTTTTGGAAATGAAAGTCGGCGGGGGGGGGGGGGGGGGGGGGGGGGGTCAGAAGGCAATGGAAAGCCCCGGAAAACTCCGTGATAGGCAAATGCGGCCCCCGGAAAAGGAGAGAGAGAGAGTCTGAAACAGAATTACCGATGGCCTGCCAAGAGGAGATACCGACGGATAGAGAGAGAGAGAGAGAGAGAGAGAGAGAGACCTTACCTTACAGACACAGACCTTACATCTTGTTCGGGTTGCCCAGGTCCCTCAGTGTGAGGCACCTCTAATGTCTACCAGAGAGTTGCTAGTACATCTTCCGGTATATTTTGCATCTCCAATCTTGGATGGTCTGGGATGCAGTTTTAGATATTTGTCGAGCTTATTCTTAAACACATCTACGCTCACATCCTGATATATTCCTCAGATGAGCTGGCAACGCATTGAATAGACGCTGCATTATCGATGCTGGTGCGTAGTGGTATTAATGTCCTGTGTGCTTTCCTTATTTTTCCTGGTATAGTTTTGGGCACTATTAATCTACCTCTGCTTGCTCTTTCTGATATTTTTAGTTCCATGATATTTTCTGCTATTCCTTCTATCTGTTTCCATGCCTGAATTATCATGTAGCGTTCTCTTCTCCCTTTCTAGACTATATAATTTTAAGAATTGTAGTCTTTCCCAGTAGTCTAGGTCCTTAACTTCTTCTATTCTAGCTGTAAGGACCTTTGTACACTCTCTATTTGTGCAATATCCTTTTGATAGTGTGGGTACCATATCATATTGCAATATTCAAGTGGACTACGAACATATGTTTTATAAAGCATAATCATGTGTTCAGCTTTTCTTGTTTTGAAGTGCCGTAACAACATTCCCACCCCTTTTTTGCTTTACAATTTTGCCAACAGAGTTGCTATTTGATCATTGCATAACATGTTCCTATTCATCATCACACCAAGGTCTTTAACTGCTTCCTTATTTGTGATGGTCTCATTATTAGGTCCCTTATAATGCATATAGCTTTCTTTCTCTGTCTCCATAATTTATTGATTCAAATTTATCAGAGTTAAATACCATCCTATTTACCTTCTGCCCAATCATATACTTTGTTAAGGTCTCTTTGTAGAGCGTTCCTATCTTCATCACAAGTAATTTCTCTACTTATTCTTGTGTCATCTGCGAAACTACTCACTACCGAATCCTTCACATTATTGTCTATGTCTTCAATCATAATAACAAACAGTATTGCAGCTAACACCGTACCCGTTGCGGCACACCGGATATTACCTTGACTTCATCCGATTTCTCGTCGTTTGCAATAACTATCTGTTTTCTGTGTGTAGAAATTCTGTTAACCATCTCCTACTTTATCCACGATATTGTGTTTTTCTTAATTTTCTTCGCTAATATATTATGGTCTACTTTATCAAAAGCTTTTGCAAAGTCTAAATAAACCACATCTGTTTCATTTCCGCTTTTCATATTTTGAATATGTTCTCACGGTGGGACTAACAGTTGGGTTTGGGTTGTGTACTTTTTCCGGGTACGAAACCGAATGTTGTCCTTTATTTAAACAAATTATTTTTTTATTAAATGTTTCATAATATTTTTTCTTCATTACCCTTTCATAACACTTTCATAATATGTGATGTTAGACTCACAGGCCTTAATTACTTGCCTCTAGTCTTGATCCACTTTTGAAAGTAGGGGTAATATATGCTAATTTGTGCTCATCATAAATCTTGCCTGTATCTACACTTTGTCTTAATAATATTGCAAGTGGCTTTGCGATAGAATGAACTTGAGAGAGAGAGAGAGAGAGAGAGAGAGAGGCGTAGGATAGCCTTGCTCTCCATACACGGGTATGTGGTATTCAGAGAGAGAGAGAGAGAGAGAGAGAGAGAGAGAGAGAGAGAGTCTAGGGACAAAATAAAAGAGAGAGAGAGATAACAAACATGAATTAAACAGAGTATATAGTATTCAGAGAGAGAGAGAGAGAGAGAGAGAGAGAGGGGGGGGGCTAAGTAGAGAATGTGTTGTTGTTAACAGCAAGATACGCACAAAGGAAAATGAAAAAGGAGCATAGAAACAAAAACAAAAAAAATAATAAAGAAAGAAAACATCATAAAAAATGCCACTAAAAGATAAGAAAAAAAAAATATATAATGATTATTCTAAATATAATCATGAATTCAGCTTCATCATAAGAACTAAAAGATGTAAACGTCTAAAAAAGGAAGTAATAAGATAAGAAAATGAACAACTTAGCCAAACACTAAAAGCTCAAACGTAAAATAAGAAATAACCCTGACAAAAATCGTTAGAGAATAAAGCGTCTAATGGTTTAAGAGGAACGAAATAAAGTGAATTAAGCCGTACGCCTGCACTTGAAGACAAAAGGCAAAGAAGACGTGCTAGCAAGGTGATATGACAGGCAAAATAAAAAACGTAAAGAATTATATCTTCGCCCGCTTACTGAAAAAAATAGCTAGAAAGGATTTTCTGACAGAGAAATCTTAACAGACAAAAAAAAAAAAAACAATCACCACACACTCACAAACAGCAGTTTCAACTGGTATTATGGATGGAAAACCTCAGGGGAAAAAATATAAAAAGGGTAATAAAAAAAAAATAGAAACAATGACGGGACCTGAAATTTGAGAGGATAACGCGCGAAAAAAAAAAAAAAAAAAAAAAACATGTAACTGAAGACCGAGTCAACACCTAAAACTTACATGGATATGCATCTGATTAATCACAGCCCCCCGGCCCCCCCTCCTCCCCCAAACCCCCACAGCAGCGGTACAATTCCCGAATCTTTGTGGCGATGAAGAAAAAGATGTAAGCGCTCCCATGAAAATGTAGCATTCGCCCTCTCTGTGCCTTTCAAAATGGAAATCAGGCGAGGAGAGAGAGAGAGAGAGAGAGAGAGAGAGAGAGAGAGAGAGAGAGAGAGAGACTAGAATTAGTAATCAAACGAAGTTTGGCACTCGGCGACATGTCAAGAAAATGGTACAATTCTCGTGCGTTATCTTTGTTTTTTTATATATTTTTATATACGATTTAACGGAGAGAGAGAAGAGAGAGAGAGAGAGAGAGAGAAGTGGGCGTCTGTTAAAACAAGCAGAATGAAGTGATGGTCTTGAAGGAAAACTTGGTAACAATAGTGACATAAGTTTGCTTTAACGCAGTGCTGTATCAGGAGCTTCCACTCCCCCGCTCCCCCTACCCACGCCAAACTACACCCCCATCCCTTCTCCCCCACCTGCACCCAGCCAGTGGCTGGGAATACATTTGACTTCATTCTTCAGCTCACGATGGATCCATGATGAAGAAGGAAGAAGAAGAGAAAAGAGGACGTTTAGCAGCTTCACCCGAATCCCAAATCATACATACATTTTGAATACCCTCGTTTCCATACACAAAATAGATCAGAATCCCATTTGAAATACTCGTTTCCAAACATTATTTGCCATTACAAAAAAACATCGATTCCCATTTTGAATACTCGTTTCCACATCATTACAAATACCCCGAGTCACATCATTTTGAATACTCGTTTTCACATCATTATGGATAACCTCAACACATAATTTTGAATACCCATTTTGAATACTCGTTTCCACATCATTACGGATACCCTGAATCACATCATTTTGAATACTCGTTTCCACATCATTGATGAATACTCGTTTTCACACATTCATGGATGCCCTCACATAATATTGATACCCTGAATCTCCACATCACGGTGAATCACCATTTGAATACTCGTTTCCACATTTCATATGACGATACCCTTTTGAGTCCACACATAATTTTCAATACTCGTTTCCACATCTACATCACTACGGATACCCTGAATCACATCGTTTTGGATACCCATTTTGAATAATCGTTTCCACATCATTACTGATACCCTGACTCCCATCATTTTGAATACTCGTTTCCACATCATTACGGATACCATGAACCACATCATGCTGCGTACCCATTTTCTAATGCTCATTTGCATAGCTATTACGAATACCCACTGCCAAACATATAACCGCTGCCTGTTAAGACGCTTTCTGAGATGCCCCCGTTAAATGAGCTCGGGAAAGACGCACAGGGAAATAAATAAACGAAGCTCAACAAAGATAAGCCTACTTTCTGTATTTCTCGTCTCGATCCTTAATATCAGCCACTCAGACTTCTTGCAACACTCCATCCATGAAGAGATTAAACACCCATGGAGACATTGTAGAGGATATGCACTGCAAGACGCCATTCAAGAAGGGAAAAAAAAAGCATGGAAAGTAAAGTAAAACAAAAAAGGAAAGTCGTAACCTGTCAACTCAACCAAGATTCCAGACATGTCCTTAAATAAAGACGCTGGAACGCTAGTTGACTGCAGGTCCCATAGGGACACGGGACGAGTTAATAAAATGATGAATCCCGTGAGCATATTGCGTGGCTGCGATGACGCGAAGTCTTAATTAAATTAAATTTACGTGGCAGTCAGAGATACACAAACACCATCACATACACATACATATATATAAATACACATACACACACACACGCACACACACATGACCGTCGGGTAAATTTTTAATCAGCCCCACTCAACTTAAGGAAGGCGGACAAAAGTTCCAGGAAAGAGAAACGCATAATGTTAAGGAACCATGACCCAGTTCTGCGTTTCGGGGAGAGGAGATAGTGGGGACTTCGCACGAGAGAGAGAGAGAGAGAGCTAAATGATGGTATTTCTGTTAAATATAGAAATGTTTATTTCATATCAGCACACTTTACGTGTGTGTATGCGCGCGTGTCTACGTGTGTGTGTGTTGTGTGTGAGAGAGAGAGAGAGAGAGAGAGAGAGAGAGAGAGAGAGAGAGAGTTATATGAAGGATTTCCTATAAAATATGAGTGCTTCATTTAAACATACAGTCCATGGGAGGAACAACGTTAAAATTAAAGTATAAAAGATTTACTTCATATTCTGAAACATACTAAAACAAAATATATACCTATGCCAGAGAGAGAGAGAGAGAGAGAGAGAGAGAGAGAGAGAGGAACACTCGCGTGTCCTCAGTCGAACCCAAATAAAAATAATGTTTTTGTTGGAGCTAATGGAAAAAAAAGAAAGAAAAAAAAAAGAACTGGAAGCCAGAGGCAGGTGAAACAAAGGCAGGGCTCGATATTAATGCAAACTCTTGATGCCGTTTGTTGTGTCACCCTCTGATTTATCTTCGTCGTTTCTCTTTTGAATTCAAACCCATCCTCTTGCGACCCACCCACCCCCATTTCCCCTTACCCCCACACCAAGTGCCTTTCCCCCCCACCCCCAGAACCCGCGCCCCAGCTTCGGGTTTGGACAGGCATGTGACTTCATGTCACTTTGCAGATGTGATAGGAGGCAATTTTTTTTTATTTCAGTGGCCTTCCTTAAATGATTGTCTAAGATGAAGCTATTATTATTATTATTATCATTAATTACAGGTTTTATTGAAAATAATGGCTAGTTCAGCCGGGTTTATTTTGTAGAGAACGGGGCTGAAATAGCCATTGTTTTTTCAATAAAACCTTTATTAATGAAGGTCTTCTTCCGGCATATTATTATTATTCATTATTATTATTATTATTATTATTATTATTATCATTCAAAGGCCATTAACTTGCAGAGGAAGCTTCCACATACCAGAATGGCTATTCATGGAAAGAGAGCATAAAAGGCAGGATATAAAAGCAATAATAAATAGGTACACAATCCTAATCTATCCTATATATATTATGAATATATATATATATAGATATTATATATATATATATATATATATATATATGTACACATGTACATATACACATATATGTATATATATATATATATATATATATATATATATATATATATATATATATATATATATATATATATATATATGTATATGTATTGTATATATATTATATATATATATATATATATATATATATATATATATGTATTATGTATATATATATATATATATATATATATAGATATATATATATATATACATACCACATATGGTATATGTACATATGTATATATATATATATATATATATATATATATATATATATATAATATATATATATATGTATATACACGTATATATATGGTCTTGTTAAAAAAAACGCACTGACCCCACAAAAACACTAACCTAACCTTGGCAGGGCACATGCTCAATTACTACACTGTACAAAACGGTCATAGCAGTGAAAAGCCCAACTGGAGATTACATTTTTGTCAGAATTCCAGCATTCTGCGCAACAATCCAAAATTGAAGCACCACCCTTTCCCATGCCCGCGGGCTCGTGGTTGCAAAAAAAAAAAAAAAAAAAAAAAAAAAAAAAAAAAAAAAAATGCCAGTCAGTCATATTGTACCATTTTCGGTTGAAATGTAAGCTGGTGGTTAGGAAAATCAATAAATGCCTACGTGCTGTTCTAATTGAAATTTGCCCGAAAAAAGATGGACAGAGAGATAGCGCAGAAAGAAAAAAAAGATGTGAAAGCTAAAAATGGATGGAAGGATTTACCCGTATCGCAGCCATTTAATTAATCTAAATATGTACCAAGGTAGAAACGCTCACTCGCAGGTTATTCGAAATAGCTTTTTCAAAAGCGATTCTACAAAGACAACGTTATCATCAGTATCGCCGACATTATTATGACTACCGCTCTTATTAGACACGAAGAATCTGGTAATTTCAGTTGTACTTCCACATCGGAAAATGAAAATGGTATGTCTCAGAATGATGCCCAACAGTTTCGTCCTCCAATGGACCTCTTCTTGGAGCGTTTATGAATGCAAATTAATATGAGATATATATATATATATATATAATATATATATATATATAGATATATATATATATATATATATACATATATTACATATATATATGTGTGTGTGTGTGTGTGTGTCTACAAAAACCGAGTTATTCCATATGTTTATTTTGAGCAAGCATACTTTCTGTAGCCTTCGGGTCACTGCAATAATGTAAGCTTGCAACGATAACGGATAGCACTATTGCCGCCACCCCCCAACCCCCCGAAATCAGCACTGCAATCAAAATCGGGCAACAAAAGCGAATGATTTCTTCTTCGACTTCCTTCCTTCTTCCTCCATCGAGTTATTTGCCGACAGTCATCAGTTAGCCTCATCAGGGCGAGCTGTTAAGCCAGGCAATTTGCCCCGGAGAGAAATGAAGCCATTTATCATATCTAATAGAATGCGGTAAATTGCTCATCGTGCATAATTTTCTGTCAGTTCTGGCTCAGCTAAATTAGATTCGGCCCCTACCCCCTCCCACCCACCCAACCCCTCTCCAAATTCCACCCCACTCCCAACAGGTCTTGTCTGTTGAAAGAATATTGGTAAATAATAGTCTATCGGATTTCCGCTTTTCTCTATAATTGCGTGAGTTTTTTTTTTCTTTCTTTCTCTTTCATAACCCAAGGAAAGTTTTCAGATTTTCAGATTTTTCATCTTTCGTTATTCAATAAATAAAATGAAAAAACACACACGAATAATTCCAGAGCTTCTGCCGACAGGGATTTTTATTATCATCATTTTAATTCTATTCCAGTTTTTTGCCCAGATTGGATAGATATTTGCCTCGCGGCCATATTACAATCTTCAATATTTTTCATTTTGTCTTTTTTTTACGTTATGCCTTAAGAGCTTTGTGTTATGCCAGGGGATATGACTTTTTAATTCATCTGTTTTCACTGGTTTTTTCCTGTATCTTCCTCGGTTTTTTCCTAGGGAAATTCTGACCTCCAACTTGCTTCGCTTTTCTATATGATTTACTGATTAACATAATCCCTATGGTTTTTAACCTAAGTATGTTATTATCATCAGTATTATTATTATTGTATTAATATCATTAGTATCATTATTCAGAAGGTGAACCATATTCATATAAAACAAGCCTACCAAAGGGGCTACTCCCTTGGATACAAAGCTTCCAAAGAACATGGTGTTCGTTAGGAAGAAGTAAGAGGAAAAATTCTCATCTCGTCTGCGGCGCTGTTTAAACAATTTAAATGTAACCATTATAAAATAATGCGTTACAAACCCAATTTCCTATGTATAATATCGTCTAATTATTTTTGCCGGAAGTAGCCTCCCAATACGTCAATTTATTTGACATGAAAAAAGAAAAAATAAACATCCACTCATCCTCAGCACTAATGATTAATACTTTATATTAACTTATATTAAAAATAAACTGTCACTCTTCCCATATATTAAATATAATTTTTGAAGAACGCCTAAAAACGTTTAAACTCCTCTTTATACTTAAAATATTTCCGGTATTGAGTAAATAACTCAAAAGTATTTCTAATGAATTTTTTTTCTAAAGGACATTTTCTGTACATATTTATTAGGTTCTATTAATATTCAAGAATATTTTCTAACATCCCCTTGCCCTCAATGTTAACGAATAATACTTTAGATTAAAAATAACTGTTACTGTTTACATAAAAAGTTTTGAAGAACCCATACCATGAATTAAATTTTTCTCTATTTAAAAAGCTGGTGCTGTTTAGATAAAGTATCAAATATAATTTTTGAGAACCACTAACATCAATCAAAACTTTTTCTAATTAAATAACAACAGTATTCCTAATTCTTTTTAGCCATTTCTGTTGCTGATTAAAAAATAACAGTATTCCTCACTTTTTTTTGTCATTTCTGTTACTGATTAAATAATTACAGTATTCCTAATTTGTTTTCATTTCCGTTGCTGATTAAATAACAAGAGTCTTCCTGATTTTTTTTTCGTTTTTGTCATCTGCATTACTGATTGAAGAACAACGGTATTCTTAATTTTTTATTCCCGTTACTGATTAAATAACAAGAGTATTCCTAATTTTTTTGTCATTTCCGTTACTGATTAATTAATTGTTTTTTGTCATTGCCATTGCTGATTAAATACCTCAACAGCATTCCTAACTTATTTCTTTTTTGTCATTCCCGTTACTGATTTAATAACAACAGTATTCCTAATTTTTTTTGTCGTTACCACTGCTGATTAAATAACTCTAAAGTATTCCCATTTTCAGTTTTGTCCTAAACGACAGCGAATCATATCGTTCACACACACACAAACGACCGCGGTTTACATTCAATAGAGGGGAACACACCGACTGCCCTTCAAGTCACTTCATTGATTGAAATCTTGGTCAATGGCGCTTACCTCTCACTAGAATTGTCCTGGAATATATTCCTGGGTATTTGGGTCCTCGTCGTTCTCTGAATCACGACTACAACGCCTGGATTCTGGGCTAGAACTCAAGCGCATGGAATCTGGACTCCAGGCTCAATCGCAAGGATTCTGGACAACGACGCATGGAATCTGAATTGTGACAACACATGGATTCTGGATTGCGACTGCATGCTGTTTGGATTATGACTCATTGGGATTTGGACTAAAAATTCATGGACTCTGGAATGTGACTACAACATGCATTCTGGACTCCTACTACATGCTGTTTGGATTATGACTCATTGGGATTTGGACTAAAAATAAAATTGCATGGATTCTGAAATGTGACAACATATGGATTCTGAATTTTGACTCATTGGGATTTGGACTGGAATTAAAATACATGGATTCTTTAAAGCGACACGCTTGGACACTGGATTATGGCTCATTGGGATTCGGATTTCAATAAAAATTCATGGATTCTGGAATGTGACACCACATGGATTCTGTATTATGACTACTTGGGACCTGGATTGGAACTAAAATGCATGGCATCTGAATTACAACTAAAACTGAGGAATTAGATTGACCCAAAATGACTGAAAACTACACAGATCAGTACTACACGCTTGGTCCTGGACTGCCACTTCAGTGGCTGGATTTTGGAAGGTGGCTAAATCACCTAGATTCTAGAGTAAAAGTAAAGCCTCTATAATCGACGTTCCGGCTACAGAACCTAGATTCCAGAGTGAAACTAAAGACTCCGGACTAGAAAACCTAGATTCTGGATTGCATCTTCAAGAGAACGAACCTAGTCTGCAACTATAATGACTGATCTTTGGGGTATAATTAATGCTGCCTTTCTGGAGTGTGGCAATATCTGGAATCTGGAATATGATTAAAGTGTCTGTGTTCTGAAGTGCAACTATAGCTGTCTTGATTACGGAATATTACTACTATATACCCTGATTTTGGAATGTGGTTACATCGCCTTGATTCTGGGGTATGGTTGTGATATCTGCATTCCGGAGTATACGACTATGGAACTGAATGTGAAGAACAATAAATGTAACGATAAAGGAGGTGCTAATGGCAACATTATTCACTGATGAGGAGTGAAGTATCACCGCTGAATTTAAGCTTGCAACAAGCTTAAAGGGTTTGGTGCAGGAGGCAAGGAGTTATGAGGAAGTCCGAACACCAATAAAGTAGATTATATCAATGTTAAAATTTACTCTTGATACGTAATTACACTCCTCTTCAAGAGTGCACTGTAACTCAATATTCTCCCTTGCAACAATACGAGAGAGAGAGAGAGAGAGAGAGAGAGAGAGAGAGAGAGAGAGAGAGAGAGAGAGCACGGAAATATGGCAGAACGAGAAAATTGTCGGGAAAAGGGATTACACAGAGCATCCGATTACAGAATCAAATATGAAACAAAAATATATTGAGACACTTAAAAGTGGCAACACGTTGGAAATAAAAAAGCGTCGCTTTTCGTGGTGGTACCTGTTGATTTAATCGTATCGTTTAAAATCGTCGTCTGACGAATTCAAATAAAAGATAGAAAAAAATAACGAAAAGAAATGCCAATAACACATCTGGCGATGAATTAGAATTAATCGTGTTGGTGTCCCCACTACCCAGGTGTTAAAAAAAAATCGACAAAGGATTAAACGAAATCCTGCTTATTTACCAAGTTGATAAAAAAAGGGATTCAAATACGAAGCCTCTTTACTGTATTAATAAATTATGAAAAATATAAATTAAATATGCTCTCATACGCTTCCTTTGCCTCACATTTTAGGATTAAAAAAAAAAATAAAATAAATGACAAGTTGATACCTTGGCGGTGCATGTGGAATCCGTCCGTGGAGGTCCGTCCTCCGTCTGTCTATCCGTGAATGCTCATGTGCTTTTCTGTCCGTGAAGGTCTGTCTGTACGTCCGCGAGTACGTCTGCCTGTCAGTCCGTCCGTGAAGTTCCGTCCGAATGTTTGGCCTTCCGTCCTTGAAGGTACGTCGGACTGTTTATCTGCCCGTCCGTGAAGGTCCGTAGGACTGTCTGTCTGTCCGTCCGTTGGAGGTCTAACTGTCCGTCCGTGAAGGTCCGTAGGACTGTCTATCTGTCCGTCCGTGAAGGTCCGTAGGACTGTCTATCTGTCCGTTCGTGAAGGTCTATCCGTGCGTCCGTGAAAGTCCGTCCGTCCGACTGTCTCTCCATTAGTCTGTCCGTACGTACGTACGTCTGTCTGTCCGTCCATCCGTCCGTGAATGTCCATCCGAGGGGAAATCACTTACACGATGAATGTGATCACTTAGATTAAGTTGAAAACAGATAATGATAAGTAAGCAAGTATAATGACATCATAACGACGATAACTTTAATAAACAATATCAACGGTGATACTAGCAACAACATTCATGATGAAAATCACCCCGATTTTAATCATGATAATGATATTTACGATGAAAATTGTTACAATGATTCATTATAACGACAGTAATTTCCGTGACGAAAATGACGACTGACGACAATGATGACATTTCAGCCATAACAAATTAGGAGCATCATTCCGAATAATCATTATGCCATTTACAATGACAACTACAATGACAAATGACGCTGGCATCTGTGATGAAAATGACCGAGATGTAATTGTCTTGGTGTTGATGCTAATGAGAAAAGAATTGCAATAATGTCCGACGCTCTTCGTCGCGATGATAATGATGAGGCTAATGATTTCCAAAAATGATGATGATGATGATAATGGATGACGATGATCGCAGGTAAACAATATAATAATGTGATTCCAATGATAACAATAATGATGAGTAGACTGATATAATGACGAAGGAGGTACAACATTTCTCGGATGATTATGGTAGATGTACATTTCCATTATAATGATCACGTCAATAATAATAATAATAATAAAATAATAATAATAATAATAATAATAATAATAATAATAATAATAATAATAATATGATTTTGACGATAATTACGAGGAAAAAATCTGCAGATTTCCATGATGATGTTCCAATGATTATTACAATGATAAGATAACAGCAAGTATAATGATAATAATGAATACAATGACGAAGGGAGTTCGCTGTCACCTGATTATCATAATCTTACTTGCAGGATCATGAAATTCACATGATTACTAGAAAGGTCTAATAACAGCATAAGCAGTGATAATGAATACAATGACGAAGGAAGTCCCTTGTTACCTCATTATCATTTTTATCCCTGTAGGGTTTCATGATAATGACTGTGATAATCATGGGATGACCATGAATACTGCAATGATATAACATCATATACAATGATAATAATAAATAAAATGACGGAAGAAGTTCCTTGTTACATGATTATACCATTATAATCCCTACAGGGTTCCGTGATGATGACGGCAATAATCACGTTCTTACCATAAATACAACAATGATATAACAGCAAGTACAATGATAATGATGAATACAACGGCATAATGATGAAGCTGGTGGAAACGTCACATCAAAGGAGATTTTTCATCGCGGGCTAAAAGGACATTTGAGTCGAGAGCTTAAAAAAAAAAAATAAATAAAAAAATAAAAATTAAAAATAAAAGCAAAACTTCCTTCCCTCCCTATGTTCCCTGATTAAAAAAACTGAGTGTTGCAGTGCAAAATCGGGTTGTTAATTACTTTCATTTCAGTTCGCCTGGGTGCAATCATTATCTCTCTCTCTCTTTCTCTCTCTCTCTCTCTCCCCATGATGTTTTCCGTATTCTCTCTCTCATACTTCATCCTTCATAAGATCTTTACTATTCTCTCTCTATTTTCCCCCTTTCCCTCTTAACAATAAATTCATTACTGCTTTCTCTTTCTCTCTCTCTCTCTCTCTCTCTCTCTCTCTCTCTCTAAATAATTCTGCTTCCTACCTTTCTTCGCCTATTTGTCGCCAAGATAAAATCTCTCTCTCTCTCTCTCTCTCTCTTCTCTCGCTCTCTCTCTCTCTCTCTCTCTATATATATATATATATATATATATAATATACATATATATATATATAATATATTAGATATATAATAATAATATATATATATATATAATATATATAATTCTGCATCCGCTCTTTCTATCACATTTGCCAAGATTAAATCTCTCTTCTCTCTCTCTCTCTCTCTTCTCTCTTCCTGGCCTCTCTCTTACTCTCCTTCTTTCCGCCTTAATATTTATATAATTAATATTATATTATTATATTATATATTTATATATATATTATATATATTATAATTCCTGCAGCTTGCCTTCTTCACCTATAAGTCTCCAAGATAAAATCTCTCTCTCTTCTCTCTCTCTCTTATCGTCCTCTCTCTGCCCCTTTCCAGTTTCTCAGAAAGCGGGGTGGGATCAAAGCGACTTGATAAATTTCCTGTGAACTCTGGTCATGCGGGTTTCGAAAACACTGGTGCTTCCCTTCGCTCGCAGACCGCCCCCTCCCCCACCTCTCCCTCCGTCCATCTCCCCCACCCCCTTCCCCTTTTTCGATGCTATATCAATTCCTTTTCGTCGCTTGCCTTTCTTTTTTATCCCCTTTCTCCCAACGTCGCATTTTTAACCAATTTCTCATTCCGCAGTTGAGAGAGAGAGAGAGAGCAGATGAGACGAGAGAGAGAGAGAGAGAGAGAGAGAGAGAGAGAGAGAGAGAGAGAGAGCAACAAAGTGGAATCCACATAAATATTGCAGCTGACGTCAGGAACCAAAAGCTGCAACGATAAAAACAAAAAAAATAACAAAAACACAAACAGAGAGATAGAGAGAGAAAAAGGGGACAAGGAGATTTATTTATTAGACAAACCGTTTCACATCAATCATATTTCCGGAAGTGTCTAGAACAAACAGATACAGGCATGAGAGAGAGAGAGAGAGAGAGAGAGAGAGAGAGAGAGAGAGAGTTCAAAACACTTCCAGTTTCGAATCTAGTTCCCCCCGATGAACTGATTTCCAGAGTAAAGGCCACTGGTAAAACAGGAGAGAGAGAGAGAGAGAGAGAGAGAGAGAGAGAGAGAGAGAGAGAGAGAGAGAGAGAGAGAGGCCAAGTTCACGTATAACCAGGAATTAGATTAATTACCCAGCTAGAATTAATTCCGCACCGCACATAAAATTCCGCAGCGTGCAGACAAGACATCCTGTATGTGTGTGTGCTGTGGTTCACGCACACGCTTTATTCGAATGAAGCGACGTTTTCTCATTCAGGTCACAGGGTTGGTTAAAAAAAATTAAAAAAAAATAAAAATAAAAAAAGTTAAATTTCGGTGCCTTAACATTTGCCTCTTTTTCTTTTTTTCTTTTTTTTTATTTCCCCTGAGGAAAATCCATGTCTGAAATTTTCTACGGTGTGTGAGATTTTAACATTCCAGTTTTTTTTTATGGCTTGGTTTAAAGAACAAGGTTACCTTTTTTCCTAATTTTTACGTATTTTTCACCTCTGCTTTTATCACCGAAACCTCTGCACTGTTTAATGCTGGCCAAAAAAAATTCCAATTTAGTTTTCTATCCATTACTATCTACCAGCAAATTTCAGTCTAATTTTCTAACTCTCAAAATGAAAGGCAAACGCATATTCGCTCGTTCACATACACCCACATCAATTAGATAACAATAAGATATATATATATATATATATATATATAATATATATATATATATATACTATATATATATATTATACATATCATATTATAGATATATATATATATATAATATATATATATATATATATATATATATATAATACAGTTATCTAATTAAACTTTTTTGTATTTACATCCAACTAAAATCCTTCAAAATACAAAAAAGGACCCCTAAAACCTATATCTTAGATATCCTCCGCCAGAGGATAATTGGATTGGTCCTAATGACCATTTTGGGCCCCCCTCCCCCTGAGCCCATCAAACTTTCCCCAATCCCCATGTCCCCGCCCACCTTCTCGTTCTATGGAGACAATGACAGTCATTAGACCATCAACGTTTAAGAGGTCCTCAAAGCTGCTATATCCTTACAATGACAATTGTTCAGTTGGTGAGGTGACCGTGGATTATGGTCCGGTTTTCATTTTATTCGTAATACTTTTTGTGTTCCCCTTCAGATCTTGATATCTACCGAGGCTAGAGGGCTGGAAACTGGTATGTTGATCATCCACCCTTCAATCATCAAATATACCACATTGCAGCCCTCTAGTCCCAGTAGTTTTGGTTTTATATAAGGTTAAAGTTAGCCCTATCGGTGCCAGCCGCCAACGCATCTTCATTAGGTCGCATCTAGGGGGCAACTGAGCGCTGCCTGGTCGTGGCTGAGAGTTTCGTACTGCAACAAATTGACAGTTTCATACAGCGTAACGCTGTACATAAAACTCGACTTAGCTTAAGAAACTTTCGGCGCATATTTTACTTGTTTGATCTTGACATTGCTGCTGCTTTGTTATCTATAATTATCAGGAAATTTCAGTCTAGTTTTCCAACCCTCAAAATCGATGGCAAACGCACATGCGTATGCGCGCGCACACACACACACACACACACATATATATATATGATCTAATATTATATATATATTTATATATATACATATATCTATAGGTTAGTAATAAAAATCATGACCCGCTTAAGCCTGGCTGCAAACCTCCACAATCGACTACTACCAGGCACCTAATTCAGTGCTGTTCGAAACGGTGTGTATAGTGAGAGGAACATGAAGGGAAAACAGCTCCATTCTAGCACGAGAGAGAGAGAGAGAGAGAGAGAGAGAGAGAGAGAGAGAGAGAGAGAGAGAGAGAGGAAAATCAAGAACGCGCGCCGAGAGAGAAAAGTGACAAATATTGCCAAACAAACTGGAATGGGCGGGAGGAAAAATTGCCTGGAAATATACAATAGAGACATTCAGCTTCCGAATTGCATCATTTTTTCCCTTTCAAAAAACCCCCCGTCGGAGCACAAGCAACAACGACTCCTTCTTCTCTCCTTGGCTCGATGAAAGAGAAGGCAATAAATTGAAGACCCGGCCCTGGCGGAGTGGAGAGGTATTGCCCACCTAGCCCCACCCCCCCCCCCCCCCCACCGTTCCATTTTATCACCCCGATGGGTGGGAAAGGTAATTACGGGACGATAAAAAGCGATTTAATTACAACACAATCATCTCCCCTGGACCCGCAAGCAAGCAACCTTGCTTGCTTGCTTGCTTCTGCGGCGCGATTGGAAAACAAACACGCAGGAGGATTTCCTCTTTCCTCTTCCCTTCTTCCTCTTGGGACTTCGTCGCTCCTTCTTCTGAGTCCTCTTATCCTTCTTACTCCTTATAAGATGACTCATTCACCTGATGGTCTTCCTTCTTTCTTCTTGTTTGTGCCAGTCTGCCTCTTTCCTCTTTATTCCTACTGCTTGTGTCTGGAGATGAGTTATTCTCTTTCCTCATGATTCCTTCTTCTTCTTCTTCTTCTTCTTATTTTTATTATTATTATTATTATTATTATAACTAAGAGGATGAGTTTCCCTCTCATCCTTTCTATAATTCATCATCTTTGGAATTCTCCTCTTTCTTATCGCTTTACTTCCTTTTGCATTAAATGAGGTCCTTTTCTTCCTCTTTTTACCATTTTTCTCTCTTTCTCCTCTTAATTTGTTTCTTCCTTTCATTATCAACGAGTCTTCCTCGTCTCCTCTTTCCCCTTACTCCTCTTACGCGTTTGCTTTTAAGGTGTCTTTTTCCTCCTGTCCCTCTTCTTTTTTCTCTTTCTTCTTATTCCTCTTACTCCCTCGCTTTTATCGAGTCTTTCTCCTCCTCCTCTTCATTTTCCTTTTCTTCTATTCTTTCTTCTTCTAGCTTTTACGATCTTCACTCCTCACTCTTATTGAGTTCCTTTTCTCTCTTATATCTCTCTCCGCCTCCTCATCCCTCTCTCTTTCTTATTCCTCTTAGTCCCTCGCTTCTATCGAGTCTTTCTCCTCTCCCACCTCATTTTCTTTTTCTCTTTCTTATTCCTCTTCCTCCTTCACTCTTACGGAGTCGTCGTCCTCGTCCTCTCTCTTCCTCTTCTACTTCTTCTTCTTCTTCTCTCCTCCTTCATCCTTTTGTATGGGTGAGTGGTGCGGGTTGAACGGGAGACGGGTCACTGTATAGGACCAATTAAATGGGTGAGTGATCGTATGGGTGAGCAGAGGGTCTTCTTCCTCCCCTCCTTAACAGCTTTATGCGCTCATATACATATCTGTAATGCATAAGTATCTCTCTGTAGTGTATGCTTACATGCACCGAATATACATGGCATATATATGTAGGTTTATACTATTTATATATATATATATATATATATATATATATATAATATATATATATATATATATATATAGTATATTATATATATATATATATCTATGGATGTATGTATGTACGTATATAATGAAGAGCCAATGGCTGTTGTCTGTTCCTGTTTAACATATATGTAATCATCTACACATTTCTAATGCATAAGAATGTTTGCAATGTATGCACACACACAGACACTCACACACACACACACATATATATATATATATATATATAAATATATATATATATATATATATATATATATATATATCACCCAACCATAAAAAAAAATAAAATTGAATTAACTAATGATTAACGTCTTGAGATTTATCATATATATATATATATATATATATATAATTAGATAATATATATCATATACGTATATTATATAATCTATTATCTATAATATATATATGATATAATCATCATATAACTATATATATTACCGAGTTATATATATATATAATATTATCTTAGACTATAATTTATATATAAACACACACATATTTCGACATACACACATAAACACTAAATACCGTAATCCCGGCGATTCAAAGGCCTCGAGGCAGATCCAATGAATTGAAATCCCTTGAGCAGACTTCCCTAAAAGACGGATAAGAGCAAATCCTCGTTCCAGTGCGATAGGCCATTTTGCATGCTGAATGGGTCGGGGGTCGTGGTGGGGTTGGGGGTGGGGGGAAGCCTCGTGAAAAATCGCAGCATCTGAGCCGTACTATGGCTAAAGAATGAGGGTATTAGTATGAGGGTATGGTGGGGGAGAAGGAGGGGGGAGGAGGGGTGGTGGTCGTGGCCCTTACGGTCCGAACCCAGTCAACAACAACAACACACACTCTCCCCACTTCCGCCGCCCCCCACGCCATACATTCGGCTCTTGGACCATATTATACATGATTGCTTGTGCTTATAATTTGGGAAACTTTTTTCTACATTTTTATTTTTAATTCTTTGATAGGATTAGGGGTCCGTCCACCCAATGCGTCTTCTCCAAGGCCATTTAAATAGCTATTCATTCTTCCCTCCCTGGGACTAGTAATTAACTACCTAGTGGCAGCGCTGTGAAAGAACCAGAGACCAGCAGGAACAGCAGCAGAACAGCAGCAGCAGCAGCAGCAACAGCAACAGCAAAGCAGCCAGTTAAAGTAGGGGGGGGGGGGGAGACGGCTACCAGCAATACAGTGTGGGCAGCAGCATGAGGTCGCTGTGATGTGATACAGGTTGCAGGGCAGTCGTAAGGAGAAGGATAGGAGGGGGGGAGTAGGAGAGGTAGGAGGAGGAGGAGGAGAGGAGAGAGAGAGAGAGAGAGAGAGAGAAAGGCCCTAGGCCCTAGGAGGAAAGAAGGAATCCCGGGATGGAGGAGGAGAGGAGGGGGAAGGGGGAAGGGGAGATGGGGGGGGTGGAGTTGTTTGGTGGTAGGGTGGAGGAGGGAGGAGGGGGGGGGGGGATGGGTGCCTGTGGCAGGAATCAATATAGGTTTGCTAGGCGGACCAGCACCCACACCAGCAACCCGCAGTCTGACCTAGCTCTCAGGTCACTTATATTACCTCGCGACCTGTTTTCAGCCACCGCTGCCTGATGCCTTTGGTGGCTGTTCTTGTTCATAATATGCTCGTGTGTGTGTGTGTGTGTGTGTGTGTGTAAGGAAGGAAGAAGGAAGACGGGAGGAGGGTGGATGGAGAAGGGAAGGAATAAGAGAGGCGTTAGGACACGAAGAAACGAAAGAGGAGTCTCTCTCTCTCTCTCTCTCTCTCTCTCTCTCTCTCTCTCTCTCGCTTACTTCCCTCACACTTTCTTAAATGTCTCAGGACTCCTCCAAAGCGCAGAGGAAATGAAAGCTTACGATGTGGAACTATTTCTTCAACCATCACGACCTCAAGTGTTTTTACAATTACGACCAAAGGCAAGAAAAGTAAAGAGACAAAAAACAGGGGTAAAAAAAAAGGGGGGGAGTTGGAAGGGGTTGGAGGGAGAGGGGAGGTGGAAAAGAAAGAAAAAAAAAAGATGAGTTGGGATCATCTGGAAGGGGGGGGGTGGGGGGTGGTGTTGGTGGAGGGGAGTTTCTGTACGAGGATTTTTTTTTTTTTTTCCTGACCAATTTTTTTTTCTCTCTCTCAGGCATTATTGATGCTACTGCAGAGGCTATTATTATTACTAGTGTGCCCGTGGCGTCTCCAACTTTATATCACACTGTGCTGGTGATAGTAAATCTAATTTATGGCCTCCAATATATGTCTGCGCTGGCAAACGGGGATTTAAAGGATTCGGTCATTCGTTCATTATGCCACACGCACTTCATTCATTATACTACTACTACGTACAACCTTCTGTTGCTGCTGCTGTGTACCCGTTCGGTTTCATCTCGTTATTCCGTTTCTTTCCGTCGGTATCGGAACTCGCGTTTGACCGACTCAGAGAGAGAGAGAGAGAGAGAGAGAGAGAGAGAGAGAGAGAGAGAGAGATGTAACCAGCCGTATTCTCCGGGGAGCGAATTGCAAAGCGATGCTTTAATGAGTTGCTTCCAAGAACTGGGAAATGAAAAGTGAGCAAACGGCGCTTGATAACCTAATCTATCAATCGATCAAACGTATGGGTAATGTCCCGATACTGACGTTTACTTGTAACGGAATTTCCTCTCATAGAAATCTATGGTTCAATTGTTGATTTTTCCGTGAATGTTGTTTACTTTTTTCGACATTCATCTCATTAACATTCAATTGGAGATTTTATCGCAACATTTACACAAAAGTAAATTCCTATGAAAATAATATCTAAAAGATATATTCATGACTGCAATAATGTTTCAGCAGTTGTTAGCAATCAGAACACTTATTGTTCTAATACATTTAGCATCTTTTACTTATTCATTTTCCCTCGCTTCATGAGGCAATAATACCATTGCGTTTTTCTTGGCATGATTTCAGAATAACATCAAATCTGTTCAAATAATATTCGATATTGCTATGGAATTATACCAACAAAAATATTCTTTATCACCACGAAATCCTGTCTTAAGTCATATTCGTAATACTTCCTGATATTATCATAAAATGATTACAAGGAAATATTTCTTGATATTACGAGTCATTTATTACCCGATTTTAGAGCAGAATTGCATCTTAAAATATATTTGCTGACATGAAACAAGATTATATCTTAACAGTATTTCCTGACACCAACATGAAATGATATCTTTATGAATATTTATGGTCATTACCATAAAATAATGTATGAATGAACCTATCAGAATATTTCTAAAAAAATAAAAAAGAAATTACATCTCCACTAATCTTTCCTGTTACCAAACAAATTACTTTTACACTAATATTTCCTGTTAGTAAAATAAACAAATACATTTGCACAAAAAATTTATTTAAACTAATATTTCCTATTACCGAAAGAATTACATTCACGCTATTATTTTCCATTGCCAGAAATATTTCCTGTTACCAAAAACATTAAGTTTACACTAATATATCCTGTTACCAGAAACATTACATTTACACTAATATTTCCTGTTACTAAAAACATTAAATTTACACTAATATTTCCTGTTACCACCATTATTACATCTTCATGGATATACGACATACATCGTGAGTGCGGAAGCGATGTAATTATGATAATATATCAATTTACCTTTTTTTTCTTTCCTTTTAAAGGATTTGCCGTAAAATGCTAATCGCCTCTTAGGATCAGACATTAAAGTCAATGCAATATCAATGCAATATCCTGGCTCTGACATATGGCGCTGCTTGCAATGTCGTTTAGACATAAGTGCTTTTACGTTATACTTGTAATAATGGTTGTGTTTCTTTTAAACTTCTTTCTGTAAGACTTATATTGCTGTTGGTGTAATTACGCATTTATTTGTTTGTTTGTTGTGTTGTTTTGTGTTTTTTTTATTTGTTATTTTCTTCTCTTTGTTTTCTCATTTCTTCGTAGGCCAGTCTAGATTGTGGAAGCTTTCTTAACAAGTTACTGACTCTTAAAGAATGAGTCTATAACATAAGTATTTACCCAGTTTGACTAATAATAATAATAATAATATAATAATAATAATAATAATAATAATAATAATAATAATAATAAATTGTCCTCAATATTCAGTATTCAGGGGTATAAAAGCAAGTCATACCAAGACACATACGCACACATACATACATACATATCATATATATATATATATATATATATATATATATATATATATATATATATATATATATAGATATATATATATATCTATATATATATATATATATAGGTATAAGGTATATATATATATATATGTATGTATGTATGTATGTGTGTGTGTTCAGTGTTTATTATCAGTAACGTTACTCTAATCATACCAGGCCTCAATAACCTTGGTTGCCAAATCCATCCTAATCAAGTCTCCTCTCTCTCTCTCTCTCTCTCTCTCTCTCTCTCTCTCTCTCTCTGAGATCTAAGGGACACAGGAACTGGCTGACACAGAATTACACATGCTTCATCTAAAGTAGTTACACTGACGCATCGACTGTCATGTGACGTCATCAATGAGACGTCATTATTTTCGTGTATGCTTTAGTTACACCAGCCCAGTTTTTGGAGTCTGCATTGTGGACTCTCGACAAACTTTCTCCCTGACAATTTCAGTTTCTGGTGCATCTTTTTTTCAAGATCACACTGCACGTCAGCCTACGCTTTCAGGGTAAACTACTTCTTTCTTCCTATGTACTCCATTCGTGCATCTTCTCTTCTCTGCTTCCAATTTATCGGCACATTGCTTCCAATGCATCTCTCCCAAGCTATATGGATACAATCGCTCTCTCGCACATGTAGCCAACTCTCCCTACCGCAATTACTTTCCAAAAGTTCGTCCTTACTTTCAAAGGGTTTTCTATTCATTCTACCCTACTCCTAATATATCTCCTATTGGAACAGATTCAAACGTACCTTTCACCTCACTGGCTCTCAGAAGACCTATACTTGTTCTTAACTATTTCCAGAGTTCCAGTACACCACTCTTCCTTCTCTTATTTTCAACATACATCACCCAGCTCCACCGTAACTCGATGATGCTATCAACTCGTATCTCGCCCACTTCGACAGAACCTTCCTCTTCTTCCGCTTGCAAGACAGTTATCTCTCCATCACTTTTATCACAGCTTCCTTCAAATGTATCTCCCTCATTCTTACTACCTCAGCTCTGTTTTCAATATAACCTCTCACCATCTTCCAAGTCCGCACTTTCAATGCACCTTACTTCCTGTCCGTGTGTGTGTGTGTGTGTTTTAATAAATTCTCTCAGAGTACCATCTGTTTCAAGAAACCTTCTTATACCGTTCACTACATCAATATTGTCTGTCCAGTTTCTACACCTAAATCCTTCTCTCTATTTTGTTTTTATATAGACCTCCCTTCTTGGTTACGACACATTCAACTGATCTCACGCACTCTTACTTTTAATACATTTTGCACCTAGCTTTTAATGTACCATTCACCTTGTGTCCTGATCTCACTGTACATTGATGGCTTAAACTTACCTAATGAAAACAATCGCAACACCTTGCTCCCATCTATCTCCCAATGGAATTACCCTTCTATAATTAGAAAGCAAATTCTTATTGCACTTCGCCACTATCAAGAAGCACCTTATAGCTAGTTTTCAATGCATCACCTCATCCGCAACATCTTCCCCAGCACTAATTCCTCATACCATACCGTCCCCTTCCCTGATTCTTAACATTTCCCTACCCCCTACGTCCAGAGCCTTTTCTTAAGCATAACCTAAGTTATGGTCTCCCATTTCTATTTCAACACATCCCCCTCCCCCCTTTGCTTTCCCCGTTCTCTTTCTCCCAATCACTTCCGATATCCGTCACCCACCTTTCCCATCACGTGTTTTCTGCTGAAGGTTGCGCCTTGTTGATGCACATTTTCTCCTCTTCCTCTTCACTGCATCGCCTCCCCCACTTTTAATGAGCTCTCCCGAACATGCTCTCAATAAACCTGCCCTTTCCCCTGCACACACACACACACAATGCACCCTTCCCTGCTTTCAGTTGCACTTCTCCCCTGTCTTTCATTATGTCTACCCCTCATTTAATATCACTCGCCTCATCCCACTTCTAACCAAGTCTCCTCCCCCTCCTCCTACTACTAGCTTTCAGTACAGCAGAATATAAAATTGAGGCCATAGGCCAAGCGCTGGGACCTATGACGCCATTCAGCGCTGAAACGGGAATTTTCAGTTAAGAGGTTTGACAGGTGCAACAGGAGGAAAACCTCGCAGCTGCATTAAGAATCGGTTGTTAGGAGAAGGTGGAATGTAAGATGGTAGAAAGAGAAGACGAACGGAGGCACAGTAAAAGGAATGAAAGGGGTTCTAGATAGGGCCCGAAAGGAAGCTGCGAAGAACCTTAAGTATTGCCTATATGGTGCACCGCATGAGGTGTACTGTCGAACTATCTGTCTCAGGAGACTTTGCTTTCAGAACGCTCTCTCTCTCTCTCTCTCTCTCTCATTAACCTTACAATGTACTATAGTAAATTCCCATCAACCGTGCATTTGATGTCTCGGCCAGTCCCTTAACGACGCTGTTGATAAGCTAATCACAGGGCTGGAAACTCTCAGTCTCTCTCGAGAGAGTTTGCATGGGTAGGATGTATGTTCCACCTCTCCTGAGGGATAAGTCTTTCAAAAGCATCCCTCGGGAGAGGTGGAACATAGATCCTACCCATGTGAACTCTCTCGAGAGAGACTGAGAGTTTCCAGCCCTGTGACTGGCTTATCAACAGCCAATCAGGAGCGTCGTTAAGGGACTGGCCGAGACATCAAATACACGGTTCATGTGAATCTACTCTACTGAATAATTCGGTGTTCAAGTTAACTCCCACGGATGTTCCTGCTCCCTCCTACCTCCCATACTGCACTCTCACTCCAACTTTCTCTCGGATTTTCGAGGAAACCTCCACACACCCAGTTTCAATGTGCCTATCCCAACTTGCAGAGGTTTTAGGTTTTACCTCACCTGCTTTCGTTCACCTTCCGCCACAAGCCTTTGACGCACCTCTCCTCCAAATCTCCTCGGATGCTTTGAGCGCGATTCCCCAGATTTCAAAGCATATCTCCCTCTTCACTGCAGCTCTCCTCTCTCTGTCTCCCTAAGATCTGATGCGTTCATACAAACAGTCGTTTATATATATATTCCATAATGAAGACCTTTTTTCCTTAGTAGTTGTGGCTTCAGATGTTGTTTGACTCGATATCCTCTCCAGAAGGCTGGAACCCACCACAATTGAATTTCTGCCAGGTACCTACATTAAAGAAAGTGCCCGAATGGATTTGGATCACCTGGAAATATATATATTATATATATATATATATATATATATATATATATATATATATATATATATATATATATATATATATATATAATAGCGTTGCGTCCTTGACGTCGTCCTCCGCTTTCTCTCCCCCACAACTCAACCAAAATTCCCCGAGAAGTTCTCTTTTCGAACTACCTCAAACTTCATGAGATCAAACCGCCTAGAACTTCCTGGGGAGAAAGCTTTTCATTTTCCAAACCATCGTTTATCTAACTAACAAATGGTTTGATAAACTATACATATATATATATATATATATATACTATATATAATATATATATATATATATATATATATATATATATATATATATCTGACGATATATGAAAAATGTATGTAGCAAAATCACCTATGTCATATTATATAATATTATATATATATATATATATATATATATATATATATGTGTGTGTGTGTGTGTATATATATATATGTGTGTGGTGTGTACACATGTGTGTGACATAATCTATTACTTTGCTTTTTTTAAAAGAAGTCTTTTTAAAATCACAGTCATCACTCTTGCGGCCTTGTCAAAATCGGAAAATAAAAAGAGATAACCAGAGCAAACCAAGCTGAATATAATAAGGAAAATAGAAACAAAACAAAGTGACACAAGAAAAATCCAAGCAAAATCACGAACGAACGAACGAACTAGAAATAAAAAAAAAAAAAAAGGAAAGGAAAACATAAAAAAATGCAGCGACTCAGTTCGTACCGACTGTTTAGAAAATTCATGACCTAGGCAGCATCTCGGGCGACCTGATTTCCCAGTAGGCCGTAATCACTCCGCCGGGGTCCCCTGGTGGGGGCTCCGAAAGTGCAGTTACGCCCCTGCTATTGTGGGGGGGCCGGGGGGTGGTGGGGAGGGGGTCACCTTTACGCGGTGCCCTGCGGCGTACTTATTCATCAGAATCTCGAGAACGACTGGAGGAAACCTCAATGTTTGCCAGGGCCAGCTTTCGCCTCTTATTAACTTTCTTGGATCAGGTAGGTGGGGATGGTGGGTGGAGGGTGAAGTGAGGGTGGGGTTGGGGTTGTTTCCTACTAATCTACAATAAAAAGGTTAGATGTGATTGATTTATTATAATAATAATATTCCTGTAACAAAGGAATAAATTCTCTCTCTCTCTCTCTCTCTTTATGTAAACGTTCTTTGAGTTTTCTCTCTCTGTATTACGCATGCGTGCTTTGAGAGTACTCTCAACTCTCTCTCGTCTCTCTCTCTGTATATGCATGTGTGCTTTGAGTACTCTATCGTGTGTGTGTGTGTGTGTGTGTGAGTGTGTGGGACGGAGGAAAGAAAAGGGTGACGCTATACTGCTCTTTTATGTAAATTGTCCGAGTGGAAAGCCATCCGTCTTACTTATAGATAAAATATGGGAAAAGTTATACCAGGACGTTGAAACATTCCACAGAAAACACGCCAAGGGTTATCGAGTCTTCTCTTTCTGATTTATTGCTTCATAGTTCGCTATTTCTTTTCTCCTGCCCCCTCCTTCCCTCCCACCCCTCTATCCCTCCCAACCCTACCCCTGGCCACCCCCTCCTACCTACCCACTCCCAAAACACCGCCAACCCAATAAGGGAATATTTCCTGTTGGGATTTTCGCTGATTCTCTCTCTCTCTCTCTCTCTCTCTCTCTCTCTCTCTCTCTCTCTCTCTCCATTTATAGATATGTCTTGCTACCATGCTTCCAGTAACATGAAATATAGCAACCACGAAGTGAACATTTTCAAGAAAATTCTCTCTCTCTCTCTCTCTCTCTCTCTCTCTCTCTCTCTCTATATATATATATATATATATATATATATATATATATATATATATATATATATATATATATATACACACACATACAGATACACACATACATACTTAAAACAGGTAGTCCACTTACGAGATACTGAACGAAAAAAAAATACAAAAATTTAAAAAACCATCAAGAGGATTAATTAATCCCGATGCAAGCATCGCCCTTTCCGAAGGCACTCCCGGCTCAGGTACCGTGCTTGCTTGCTTGCTTGCTTGCTTGCTTGGCCGTGTTTGCTTGCCAATCAGAGGGACGATGTGGTCAGTCTCTTGCAACGCATATTGACCGTTGCATCAGCCCGGCTGATGATAATCTACGAGAGAGACCCACTTCCAAAACACGCTGATATTCATTTGTCGTGGGAGCATCGTCGTATCTCCGGGAGATTCGGTGGGTCTGGATGCGTATTTGAAATATATATATTATACATTTACTGGTTTTGTTTTATTTTGTTTGCATGTCTGTGCGTTATTCCAAAAATATACTTAGTTATTGATGCTAGTCTCTTATCAAATATACATACGTCGTTTGCATACCAACGAGTTGGACCAAGAAATGTGTTTAAATTATTAACTCGTTGACATTATGGGGAGATCCGTCAGAATTATGCTCGTCTCTGATTATTAGATATCTACGTCTATCTTTCATCTTCCATTCTTTACAAATCTGCAGACGACATAACAATATTTCAAATGGTTAGCGGCGAACTTCGATGTGATTTTAGTTTGTTTCCATAACTTTGCGTTAAACCGGCTCCCCTCCCCCCCAAATACACACACACACACACACACACACATATATATATATATATATATATATATATATATATATATATATATATTATATATATAATTATTAGGTGGTCAGTCAGAATTAGGCTCGTCCCTGATTAAATATGTACGTCATAAGTTTCATCTGCTTCGACAAACCAATGCTTCTAATAGTTTGCGTGCGAATTTCGAATAAATTTAGTGGAGTTTTGTCTTTGAGCGAGAGGAAGACTTATTTAGCTCTAAAAATGACTCAGGCCTAATAGGGAATGAATAGAATGTATTATCACGCCCGTAGGAGGAGGGGAGTAGTGCCGACTGTGTCCCAGACGTGGTGCAATGTAGGCATTGCTTAAGGTTCTTTGCAACGTCCCTTCGACCCCTAGCTGCCATCCCTTTCATTCCTTTTACTATACCTCCGTCCACAGTCTCTTTCTTCTATCTTAATTTCCACCCTCTCCTCAAAATTGTTTCGACATTATTTCCAGCGCTGAATGACCTCATAGGTCCTAGCGATTAGACTTTGGCCTAAATCTTATATTCCAATTTCATTTCCGAACAATATATAACATATTTACGTAAATTTCACATGTATTTAGGTTAATTTTACTTATACTCCTGTAAACGAATACTTCATAACAACAACAACATGTTGTCTCTCACATTTATAAATTTTTGACTGAACCTTCCCAATAACAAAAGGTAAAACGTTGTACTGAAAAGGTAATTAATCCTATTAAAAAGATAATTTATCACAATAAAAATGCTGTAAAGCGTATTTGAGAAGGTTAATAATCGTATTTACAAAGGTGAATTCTTGCATGGAAAAAGATATTCAACAGATTACGATAAACCGAATCAAATTAATATTACAAGTATTTGTACACAAAAAGGAAGGAAATATCTGCCTTAAAAATACCATTAACTATATTGCTTTTAAATCTAACGCTAAATAAATGTTAAAGTGAGAGAGAGAGAGAGAGAGAGAGAGAGAGAGAGAGAGAGAGAGAGAGAGAGAGAGAGAGCATAGACGACTAAGAAGTCAGCGGTACATATTTTTGACAACCAGAAGCAGAACATGTAAATCTA
The DNA here is from genome assembly GCF_015104395.2 of Macrobrachium nipponense. Lineage (NCBI taxonomy): Eukaryota > Metazoa > Arthropoda > Malacostraca > Decapoda > Palaemonidae > Macrobrachium > Macrobrachium nipponense. The sequence continues at coordinate 62,657,987 of NC_087209.1, forward strand.
CAATAATTTTTTTCCCAGCCATCCCAAAACTGAAATACGGACACCCGGTCAAAACCTGGTTCCTTCATCTCACATTTTAATGGCAAAATAACCCGTTTATAATTTATTCCGTCGGAATTAAAAAGCCAGACTTCTACATGGGGCTTAGACCCGGCTGCAATCATTTTTTAATTCATTACCATAAATTCTAACAGCATTTAGTGTATAGAATAAAAAGATCACCGGTGAATCTGATACTGGAAATATTCTATAAAGTCAATTGTTTTTTTCTACATCATTTACATAAAAAAATATCACTTTCATAAAAATGCAAATGCGTATTGGCTACCTAAGGATTATAATGGCCCCTCACGGGGATTCCAATAGTTCATCGAAAGGCATTATCATTCATTTATTTGTTGCGTATAACTTCGAGATTCTTCATAAAATGTTTAATGTCTCTTGTGACTTACTTTTACGCGGTGGATCTTTGCCTTTGTGCTGACAAAGGTATCTACAAAGTGTGTAGAAATAGAGATGTTATGAAGGCATTTTTGTATTACAGTTACATACGAATGTGGTAAGAAAAATGAGTAGTAGATACTAAGTACAGAATATGTCTTCAAACAGATAAAGAAATATCGTGTTCTAGATTAAAGGAGGCTTGGAATCCGTTCGTTATGGGTCGGTTTCTTGATAGGGGTTAAAAATAAATGAATTTTTTTCTGAAACAGTTAAACGAAGTGACTTGTGATTTTCAGTATAAAATACCAGCAGACATCGAGAGAGATCTTGACTAGATTTATTTAAGACAAAAAATGTTAACCTGTCGTTTCAAGTGATATATATTATACAATATCTTCAACAATATGACGACATTTTACTCGCATTCGCAATTATGAAAAGCTGAATCAATTCTCTCATACTTCTAATTATGAACTGTTGTCTCCAGACGCCGAGAGAAAGCATCATTATATTTGCAATTAGTCAAATCATATGATCCCCTTCATTGTCTGACGATGCCTAAGGTATTCTTCATTTCAATCGGATGCTGCTGAATTTAATTATGACATTCCTATTATAAAGCAGTCGTCTTTACACACACATACACACACATACTATATATATATATATATATATATATATATATATATATATATATATACATATATATATGTATATATATATATATATATATATATATATATATATATGTATATATATATATATAATATATATATATATATATATATATATATATACATATATATATATAGTATATATATATATATATATATATATATGTATATATATATATATATATATATATATACATATATATATATATATATATATATATATATAATATAATATAAGAGAGAGAGAGAGAGAGAGAGAGAGAGAGAGAGAGAGAGAGAGAATTTCTTCTGTACAACAGAAATGTAAATTAATTACATTGTAGGGCGGTCCATCTAGATGTGTATGCATGTAGTATGTGTATATATAATATCTATATATATATGTATATATATATATATATATATATAGAATAATATATATATACAATATTATATATATATATATATATATATATATATATATATATATATATATATATATATAAATATATATTAAAGAAGATAGATAGATAGACAGAGAGACACATAAAGATAATAGTTTGCAAAATACACATTTCAAGGACAATACCGATGGGTAACCATCTTCAACCTCCATCAGCAATAAAAAGGAGCAACGAGAAAAGCAATAACATTATTATTATCATTATCCTTCATGCTTTATCCCTAGGATGAAATATCGGAAATATGTCTTGGGTAAACTTTTTGATTTTTTTTTTTAAAGAAATGGTTTTCCTCTACAGAAGGGAGGGAAAGAAGGAGTTGCCTCAAGGCTGCGGTTCATATTGGACGGCCAAATTTACCTGAAACAAACACGATCTAATGTTCTATACCTAGGATTATTTTTACGGTTTTATCATACGCGTATACATTTATATGTGCATAGGCATAATGTGTTCTGTATACCCAGGAGCATACATACAAACAAGACCGTGTGCGTGTGTGTGTATTGGAATTTTTTTTTTATATATGTAATTCTGAGTTATATGTTAATAGGGTGGACATATTATATACGCCAACATACACACCTCTCTCTCTCCTTCTCTCTCTCTCTCTCTCTCTATATATATATATATATATATATATTATATATATATATATATATATATATATATATATATATATTATATATATATATACATACATATCTATATAAAGGTGTGCGTGATGGCGTATGCATGCCCACCCAATTAACATATAACTCAGAATTACATATAAAAAAAAAACAAAATTACTTACATTAGGCTTTAAACAGCAAATAACTTGATCCATTAACAACAAATTTGATGATCACGAAGGTTACTAATTGCTCATTACCTCCCACTTTGCTATCTACTGTATATGCAAATAGGGTTCAAAGTAGGTAGGCATAGAGAACATTTATGTAATCTACAAACTAATAAAATTGCAAATGCAGCGAAATTGAAAATCTTTAAACGCACAACGGAAAATGGTTATTCTTTGACATAGTCTTTATACAGCGTACAGAAACGAGGGTCCTCTATTCTCTCTCTCTCTCTCTCTCTCACTCTCCACAAAAAGTATCTTTTACAAGTTATTCCAAGAATGATACAATCCAGAATTTATCTCACTCTCCATAAAAGGTATCTTTTACAAGTTATTCTAAAGATAATACAACCCAGAATCTCTCTCTCTCTCTCTCTCTCTCTCTCTCTCTCTCTCTCTCTCTCTCTCTGCACAAAAATGTATCTTTTAGAAGCTATTCCAAGATTGACACAATGCAGAATCTCTCTCTCTCTCTCTCTCTTTTTGCACAAAATTATCTTTTACAAGTTATTCCAAGGATAATACAATGCAGAATCTCTCTCTCTCTCTCTCTCTCTCTCTCTCTCTGCACAAAAAGTATCTTTTACAAACTATTCCAAGAATGACACAATCCAAAAATCCTCTCTCTCTCTCTCTCTCTCTCTCTCTCTCTCTCTCTCTCTCTCTCTCTCTCGTTTTATTTTTGAGTTCAGCCATCGGGAGAAACTGTTTCCATAGATCAAGCTGTCTAAGGGGAAAACTCAAAGCTGATTGGCCGAAGCGTCATCAAACTCTGGACCAATCACCGAACGGGACGCCTTCCTCCTGGGCAACTCTGAATCTTGGTTTACTTGCAAATTCTGCGAAAAAAAACTCAAGAGATAGCAAACAAATTCTCTCTCTCTCTCTCTCTCTCTCTCTCTCTCTCTCTCTCTCTCTCTCTCTCTCTCTCTCTCTCTCTCTCTCTCTCTCGTTTTTATAGAAAGCACTCGCTGACTCCGTTTCCATACATTATTCATCCACGAGAAAATGTACAAGTCGGCTTGTTTGTTTTACTCCGATGCCTGGCAGCGATGTCCTTCATGTTTGGTTGTTATTCTATAACATTTGGGTTTATTATAAAACATTTACTTGTTATTTCAAAACATCTGGATGCTATATACCATCCGGATGTCATTTGATAGCATTTGGGTGTAATTTAATAACATCTGGATGTCATGCTATATCATATGGATGCTATATTATAAACCTTTTTTTTTTAAGCATTTACGTGTAATTTAATAACATATGGATGTCATGCTATATTATAACATATAATGTTATTTTACAAGAATTAGATGCTACTTTAAAAACATCTGGAAGCTATTGTATAGAATTGGATGCAATTTTATTATAACTCTGGATGTCATGCTATATTATAACATTTGAATGTTATTTTACAACAATTAGATGCTACTTTAAAACATCTGGAAGCTATTGTATAGAATTCGGATGCAATTTTATAACATTTAGATATTATCCTATTTGGATGTTATTATATTTCCTTTGCTTTCCGATAAGTTGTCATGGGAGCTATTGAATGTTTGCAGGATTCTACAAGAAATGTCTATCAGACTAAGTGCTTTAACATGCTGCATTTATTTTTTTATATAATGAATGGTATGAGTGCTATCGCAATCTACCACCAACATAAACCTATTTATTCCTCAAACCGTTGGACTTGGGAACAGCCTCCCAGAGGATGTCGTGCAGTTGGAACTTCAAGCGAACATGCAATGCATTACTAACCTAATACAATTCAACTTGTGTATTTTGATATTCTACTTACATTTTTATTCATCTATTTATTTATCTGTAAATTTGTCTGTTTTCTCCAATAACTGATCTCCTCTTTGTGTATTCCCTTTGACTTCTGTTAATTCGCTCTAATGAACACCATATTCTTTGGAAGCTTGAATTTTTCAAGTCCATGGCCCCTTTGGGCTTGTTCCATATCAATAGGGTTCATCTTCTGAATAATAATAATATAATCTTACTGTAATGGGCGTAATGTCTGTCCCAGTCCGTCTGTCATTCAATCACGGCCAAACGGCTGATCCGATGGGAATGAAACTTGGCAGGGTTATGGTGGGGACCCCTAAGATGGTTTATAATATGGTTTCATCCTACCTCCCCCCACCCTCTCCGAAGGGGGTGGGGGTGAGAAGAGATTCCCTGTAACGGAGCTGGTTCTGCCAGTGAAACGAGGCTGATTATACCCGTAGACTTAGTTGCTTTACGAATTTTCATACATAATTTCTGTAAACATATGTTTGCTAGTAATAATAATACCAGTAACTCTTACCAGTGTAGCAAGGCTGGTAGGACAAAATCAACGTCAAAAAATAAGGGATGTGCTATCAGTGCTACCAGGGTCTATAGAAAAACAGTAAAAACACCAGTAAAAACTAACAGCTACATAAACCGGCAACGCTGTCAGGACCATCAGATCCTAAAGAAAACAGCACCACCGACGCTACCAGTGCTACCAGTGTCTCTGAGAAACATAACCAGTATACCAGTGTCCATGAGAAACATAACCAGTGCTACCAGTGTCTCTGAGAAACATAAACAGTCCTACCAATGTCTCTGATAAACATAACCAGAGCCACCAGTGTCTCTGATGAGATAACCAGTGCTACCAATGTCTCTGAGAAACATAACCAGTGCTACCAGGGTCTCTGAGAAACCTAACAGTGCTACCAGTGTCTCTCAGACATAAACAATACTACCAACAGCAGAAAAAGCAGTAGCATCAGGAATCAGGAATGACACCAGGAACAGCAGTGGCAGCAGCAGGAACAGCAAAAAAGGCAGTAGCATCAGGAATGTCAGCAGAAACAGCAGGAAAAGAGAAAAAAAGCGGCAGCAGAACAGCAGAAAAAACAGTAGGATTAGGAATGTCAGCAGACACAGCAGGAAAGGGGAAGAAAAGTAGCAACAGCAGCAGGAACAGCAGAAAAAGCAGTAGCAGCAAGAAAAACAGCAGGAACAGCAGCAGCAGCAGCAGCAGCCTGGGGAAGTGTGGTTATGGCAGCGGTGGTGGTCCTTGGTCAGCGATTTCTGCCGCACCATATATCGGTGAAAGCATTATGGCCGGGCGTCATTTATGGCCTTTGGCTGAAAGAAATATTGGAAGCAAAAAGGGAGATGAGACGACGCCGGAGGAGGGGGAAGGGGAGGGGGAGGGGGCTGTGGGGGAAAGGGGGGGAGGCTAGGTTTAGAACGAAGCCATCTTACTCACTTACGTACATACGCACATACACCTACAATGGCGTATGCGAGGTCTTCTATATTTTCCAGATAAAATTGGGAAAGATGAAACTAATTTTTTTTTTTTTGTTTTTTTTTTTTTGGGGGGGGGGGCGGGACAGAGCCATCTTAAATGCATACATGCATACATACATACATGGGCATATTCAGCGTATTATGTTTATTCATATAATCACGAAAAAAATAATTATGTAATATTAAAATCTGAAAAAATACGTTAGTATCAAAGAAAGCCAAAACCTTGCAACTGTGTGTGTGTGTGTGAGAGAGAGAGAGAGAGAGAGAGAGAGAGAGAGAGAGATAATCATTACTCGCGCACATTTAATCTTAGTACTAGCCATTTACACATAAACTGTACAACACAGGCACTAAGCCTAACCTATGCACATCCATACGTTCACAGCTAGGCCGACATGAGAAACGGCACACACACACACACACACACACACACACATTCACACAAACAACCAAAACATCTATCTGTACAGTACGTACCGTAACATAAACATGAAACAAACACACGGACAAAAAAGGAAAAAAAAAGAAAAAAATCAACGAGAAAACAGACCGACCCTCACAAAACTGATCCCTAAATTCAATTGCAGTAGTGATCCCGGTGCTAAAGCCCAACCCACCATTATTCCTTGTCTCCTGGTACTGGTTGAGGGGGGAGGAGATGGGGGAGGACTGGGGGAGGGTGATGGTGGGGAGGATGTGGAGTAGGTGCTACAAATAGAGGGGGAAAGGGTGGGAGGTAGGGAGGGAGGGAGGAGAAGGGCGAGCTGGCGGGTCGGGATGGGGAGGGGGGAGGAAGAGGAGAGCCCTTATTGGCTCTTCCCGTAGTCTTATTCCTTCTGCAGGTTGTTCGGACGTCGACGGCCGCCATCAAGAGCCCAAATAAAAGGTTCCTTTTCTGTCATGGAGGCGAAGACTTTGGGCGTTTGATCTGCCCGAAGCGGCCGTTGCGATAAAACTTGGGGATCACCGCCGGCTAAATGCGGCCACTTTTAGTACTGGGTGAGATTGGCAAATTTTAATGACGATTAAGTCTAATGAAATTCCTGGCCTCCGCGTCGCGTTGCTCACTCACTTCATGCTCCTCCTCCTCCTCCTTCTTCTCTCTCCTTCTCATTTTTCCTTGTTCCGCGTTTCTTTAACTCTCGCATTCGTGTCCTTTTCTTTATTGTTGCCATTATTATTTTCAATATTCTGAATATGTTTTGGAATATTCCTTAGGGTACAGATATTGGTGTGCCTGATACGTAGGATTATGCTTTGGGTATTCAGACATAGGAAAATACACGCAGATACAAATGACATTGAATGAATGCAGAAAGATCTAAGAATAGAAAATACACACACACACACACACCACACACACACACACACACACACACACACAATATATTATATTATATATATATATATATATATATATATATATATATATAATTCTTATACTAATACCTTGCACGTGATGACAGTTATATTTGATTTACATGTGGTCTATCACAGTCCTCCAATTCGACTGGGTGGTATTTATATTGTGGGGTTCCGGGTTGCATCCTGCCTCCTTGGGAGTCCATCACTTTCCTTACTATGTGCGCCGTTTCTAGGATCACACTCTTCTGCACGAGTCCTGGAGCTACTTCAGCCTCTAGTTTTACCTGATTCCTTTTCAGGGATCTAGGGATCGTGCCTAGTGCTCCTATGATTATGGGTGTAGCAATTTCCACTGGCATATCCCATATCCTTCATTATTTCCATTTTCAGGTCTTGATAACTTGGGGGGCCATTTTTTTCCCTTTTCTTTCTCTTCAACTCTGGTATCCCATGGTACTGCGACATCAATGAGTGATACTTTCTTCTTAATTTACATTATTATTATTATTATTATTATTATTATTATTATTATTATTATTATTATTATTGTTATCATTATTATTATCATTATTATTAGCTGCCTTTTCCTTTCAGAGGATTGGCCAATAGACCATCAAAATGATTAGGAATATATTAGAAGTTGTTGTAGTCAGAAATGATGAAGCTCATACAACACATGCATATATATATATATTTATATATATATATATATAGTATATAAATATAATGTATATATATATTATATATGTATGTAATATACTGTTATAATTAATATATATATATATATAATATATATATATATATATATATATAAAGGTGTACGTACGCAGATGTAAAGTGACTACATGAACTTTAAGCTAATGAGGTGGTCACCCCTCCAAGCAAAGTGTCCACCAGAACTAGGTCAAACCACTCTTCATTTACGGGTAGGGGACATCTTTTTTTTCCTCAACTAGTCATTTCTAGAGCTGACGTAAGGAAACAATGCACCACCAAACAATAGCTAATGATTTGAGGGAAGACGAGGGAGGAGAAGAAAGGAAGAACTCTCTCTCTCTCTCTCTCTCTCTCTCTCTCTCTCTCTCTCACACACACACACACACACACAAGGGTGGTTTCACTGCATTCATTACAATGTCTCTCCTTGCTGTCACGCGATTTCATTTTATTCTCTCTCTCTCTCTCTCTCTCTCTCTCTCTCTCTCTCTCTCAAAGCCTAGCAACGTAAGGGTTGGCTCATTCAGCTCACAACCGTAATGGACCAGCGATCGATCCCCAGAACATGGCAAGGAGGGATCGTCTCTTAAAAGTTCTACCATATGCTTCTGCTGTCATGAGCAGTGAATGATGTACCTGGTTGTTGGTAGAATGTTGTGATGTACACCTTGGGTGTTATGTGAGAGGAGAGAGAAAGAGGGAAAAGTTAACACTGTTAAATAGTAGACACCATCATCAAGTGCCTGAAAATGTAAGTATCTGGGTGAGATAATCGTATATTCTTAGTTTTCTATTTCTTTTTATATTTGGATTACTTTGTGATTCCCTCCGTCTTTAAATTTTCTTGACTCGCTCCTCTCTCTCTCTCTCTCTCTCTCTCTGAGAATCTCATTCGGCTAAACCCCTCTTAAACGTAGTTCAGCATCGACAAAAATCCAATGTTAGGAAAGGAAGGAGAGAATCTTTAGCGAGTTGGGTTTAGGGTGAGGGTGGGTAAAAAAAAAAAAGGGTTGGAGGGTGGAGGGGGCGTGGGAGGCGGGCGTGGGTGGGGTTAGGGGGTGGGGGTGGAGCGAGGGTGGCCAGAGAGAGAGAGCGAGAGAGAGAGAGAGAGAGGCAAACTTTACTCAGACAGGAAGGCATATGACGGATTTCCAGAAATCCACTGAAATTATCTGAAATCCCCGCTTCCTCCACGCCCCCCCTCCCCCCCCCTTCATACCCCCTCCCCCTCCCGAGCTCTGAAATACCCCTCCTCCCCCTCCAGGCCTTTCCACCTCCCCTCCCTTCCCTCCTCAAATTCGAAAGTTTGTCTATTGTGGCAATAGTGGTCTCTCCAAATGACAACTTTAACTGTTATCGTTCTCTCTGCAGCTTATTGGTTGCCATGGGGTCGCAGACACACGTACGAACACACGTCAACGAACCAAGGTTACAGACCTTTAAATTGACACAGATAAAATTTATTTCCATGCGCGAAGTATAAAATTAATCTCTCTTTCTCCGTCTCTTGCTTTTCCTCTAACGGCTATTATACCGTCCAAGTACGAAGCATTAGATTATAGTTTCTCTCTCTCTCTGACATAAATGTACACTTAGATTTGCACATTTCTCAGACACGTACACTTCCTATAATCATGGAGTGAAAAATTTCTCTCTCTCTCTCTCTCTCTCTCTCTCTCTCTCTCTCTCTCTCTCTCTCTTCTCTAAACACACACGTGCACACAGAGGTATCCCACATCCTTGGAAATGAAAAGCATAAAATTTACACCCCTCTCTCTCTCTCTCTCTCTCTCTCTCTCTCTCTCTCCATCATGCGCTAAGTTGTTCTTCCCTTCTCAGCTAGACTACATAATGCGTACATATAATCTACTCACAGTCATTCACAGTCATGTTCCTGGGCTTCCTTGTAACACGCAAGACAAACTGTATTATAATCTTTGTGGTTATCGGGTTGTTATGACGTCATTCAATACAACTGTTATAGCACGAAAAGGCAAAAAAAAAAAAAACTATTTACTGTTGAATTTCTACAACCTGCAACTATTGTCTGTAAAGTAAGTGGCAAAACAAAAACAAAAATATGTAATTGGAAATGAAAATTAGGTGCTTCAACGACGGTGAACAAAAATTCATTTATGCAGGTTTACATATTGTCAAAAAAAAATTCTTTCAATGGAAAATATAAAACTAATAAGGAATTGGAAGTAAAAATGAGGTGCTTCAATGACGTGGAAAAAAAATTCATTTACGCAGCTTCACATAATGTTCATAATAAAAACCAACTTTCAGTGAAAGCAAGCAACAATGAAGATTCTACAGCTTATTATGACGGAAGCTACAGTACATTGTATCTATACAGCATTCAAACACTGTATACGAAGTGAAATGCAAAAGGCCTTACAGATTCACACAAGGATAAATGCTAAGATGACAATTCATTCTAGTACCCAATACTGTTTTCAATACATCAACAACAACAAAACAAACACATAAAAGAAATAAATAGATATGCTAAGTAAATCAGCATTTAACCTCGAGTCTTTAAAGGAACTGAAATTTACAAACAAGAGGAAAAAATGCTCAGCATTTCTGTAAAATCAAACCAGTTTTTAAACAAGCACAATAAGTCACTCACTCAGAACAAATACACACAAAAGACCTTACCGAATCCAAGCACTGCCTGCAACCAGCTTCCCACACAAAAATACTCGACCAACCTGAAAATAAACAAGAGAAAAATGATCAACATTTCTGCAAATTTCAATTCGTTTTATAAACAAGCATGATAAGTCATTCACTAGAAATGAGAATACAAACAAGAAAAACGAGTACAAGCGTTGCCTTTCAACAATTTGGTCCCCTCCACTCCTTCCCCTCCAACCCCCCCAAAAAATATCTAAAACCAAAAAAAAGAAGAAAGAGACAAATAAATCAACCCTTTAAAAAATACCCACAAAAAAACTTTACTGAGTCCAATCATTGCCTTCAAACAACCCCTAAAAAACAAAACAAAAAAACTCAATAAAAAAGAGGAAGAAAAAAAGAAAGAAACGAATCTACCTTAAAAAAATACTACAACTTGCCAAATCCAAGCATTGCCTTGAAACAAGCCCTCCTCTTTAAAAAAAAAAAAAAAAAAAACCTAAATAGAGAACGAAAGAGAGGAAGACAGAAAGAAAGGAAGGAAGGACAAAACAAGTCAACCCTTAAAATATGCACAAACAAAAAAACCTTAACGAGTCCAAGCACTGGCATTTAAACGACGGCACCCCCCCCAAAAAAAAAAAAAAAATTATTTTTTTTTTTTTTTTTTTTTTTTTTTTTTAACCTAAGCAAATCAACCTAAACAAATTAAAAACTTACGGAGTCCAACCACTGTAAAAAAAAAAGAAAAAAGAAAAAAAGCGGAAGAGGAAAGGGGTTGGGGGGAGGGGGGAGGGGGGGAGCGAAATTCTGAGGCATACAGCAACACGCCCTCACAAATAAATAAATAAATTAATAAATAAATAAAAGCTTATTAAATTCAAGCACTTCCTTTAAACAACCTCCACCCGGAAAAAAAAGACCGAGCCAAAAGAGAAAGAAAGAAAGAAATCAACCTCTCAAGAAAAAAAGAAAAAAATAAATAACTAAAATAAGAAAAAAACTCAACCAAAAAAGAAAGAAAGAAGGAAAGAGAGAGAGAGAGAGAGAGAGAGAGAGAGAGAGAGGGGGGGGGTGAGAAGGAAGAGAAAAGAGAAAATAAGATGTGAAGAGGAAGAGGAAAGGGGAGAAGAAAATCCTCAGACAAACAGCACCGCTCCCTCTACAAGTTAAGCCGAAGCACGCGAGACTGCGACAGGCAACCAGCCACGTATATGTACCTCCCTCCCTCCCTCCCTCCATACCTCTCTACGTGTACCTCCCTACCTCACCTGCATTCCGCTGTGCTACGACTGAATGTTATTGCTGCCGTAATTTGGTGCATTTCGGCCCGAATAAAGGCCCCCACCCGGGCTTATTTCTGGCACTCTCTCTCTCTCTTCTCTCTCTCTCTCTCTCTCTCTCTCTCTCTCTCTTGCCGTTGCATGTCTGGCTGGCATTTTCATGTAAGTACGCCATAACGACAAGCACGCCGCCCGGCGACATTTCCGAAAATTTTTAATCAGAATTATTGTCAAGATATTACGCCTCTCTCTCTCTCTCTCTCTCTCTCTCTCTCTCTATTTTGGAAAGGAGCACTCTCTCTCTCTCTCTCTCTCTCTTAGTAGAAATCTGGTTCTCTCTCTCTCTCTCTCTTAATAGACATCTCTCTCTCTCAGTAGAATGCTGTTGCGCGCGCTCTCTCTCTCTCTCCCGCTAAGTAGAATGCTGTTTCGCTCTTTCTCAAAACAGATATCTCTATCTCCTTCCTTAAACAGAAATCTCTCTCTCTTATTTTAAATTTTAAAAGAAGCATTGCATTGCAAGAATTTCACAATATTTTCAGCCTATTTTTCTTTTTTTTCTTTCTATTACTCTTACAACTAATACTACCACTACTGCAATCGGAAAATACTTATACTACTACCACTACTGCTACCACTACATTCGTGAAATGCTTGAGACTCAGGACCCTCCCCGAATGTCTGGAGGTCACGTGACTTAACCAGGAATCCGGATGGTTCGGAAACCCGAATCCAGGTGGGTCCTAAAATCGGGAGGTAAGAAAATAAGAAAAAAAAATGTCACCGGCATCCAAAAGTCAAACATAAAATCAGAAAATAACCTATAAGGTAAACCAGGTTACGAGACGTGGAGGGGGTCATGTAATGCATAAAAAAGATGGGAAAAAATATCCGTGGTGAAACTAAGAATAAAAAAAAAATAAAAAAATAAAGGCGGTTTTTACACGAAGATATATAACAAATTCTGGAGAAAATATGGTTAGGTTTTCCTTTTTCATCTTATGCCTTAGAGTTTAAGAAAACGAAAATAAATCTTGAAACCAAGATTACAAATAAACCAATATGTCTGTAGATGAATAATAAAGTTTCATTTATAGCAAAGATTTAAGATAAAAAGATGCTGATCAAAATCTGCAAATAATACAAAATATAATATATGGCGCCTATTCTGGTATATTTATCATTCGAAAATATGCATAAAGCAAAGGAAGTCCAAAATATTTTGACAGAAAACGCATTATGTCATTCGACCTTATAATAAATAAGGAAATCTAAAATACCATTTTTTGCATATATTTCGATGCTAAATTCAGAATATCAATTATATTACAGAAACTTATTGCACTTTGCTTAAAATATGATATACACGTTTTTCTACAGGGGTCATGGAAATCATATATTTTTACCAAGCAAACATATGTTTGGAAGAACTGCAAGCAACTCTTTAGATACAAATTAAACTACATAAACATATTTCATTTTGGTTAACATATGGTTTTACAGATTTTCGTGTATTTTACCAAACAGGTAAAATGTTAGGAAGAGACACATGTAATTTTCCAGACCTGGTTTTACCTAAAAGTGTGAACATTTTTCATCAAAAACATCATCAGTTACTGAAATAAAACTTTCCCCAAATTACTAAGCAACAATGACTCACTAACTTCGGGAAACAAAACTGGACAAGTAAGGTAGCACTGTTACGAACAGTTTACAGAACATTACGGCTTATGGTGTGCGCGCAATTTGGTCGCCTTAATAGAAGGAAACCAAGATAGATCGTAATTTATAAAATTTTCAAAATCAACTTAACTTGGTGAAGGACGAATTGTTAGGCCAAACAAGCTGAATATGCCGTGATCTACAAATAATAATAGGACGAATTGTTAGGCCAAACAAGCTGAATATGCCGAGATCTACAAATAACCTCAGGTGGAAATAAATACCAAAGGTAAAGAGACTGTCATTCTTAAAACCTGCTTTAGTTTCCTACAGACGAAATACCAAGAGACCCATAACCTTGAGTTATGGAATACAGAAATCTGGGGTCAAGGAATAAATTGTTATGTGTACATGAAAAAAAATGGGTGGCATGAATGACGTATTCTCAAGATGAGATTCTTGTGAAGGGAAAATGAAATTAAACGAAGGATAGGAAACTGACAAAAGGTGATGGAGAAGGGAAAAAAAAGAAACAAAACACACACATCAAAGACAACATCAGATGCATGATTCAAACATCCAGAGAGGAAAAGGCGAGGAGGAGGAGGAGGAGGAGGAGGAGGAGGAGGAGGAGGAGGAGGAGGAGGAGGCAGGGTGGGAGACGCTTAATTAAACGGGATAAAAATCAGCCCTCCTGGCCTCTGAGGACACTTGACGAACCTTAATCAAGAACACCCTAGATTTCAAAGGACGTCGAGATTCTCTAGGGGATCCAAAACAGTGAGACGCTTCAGTAAACGGAAATGTAAAAAAAAAAAAAAAAAAAAAAAAAGCAGCAGCCCACTTAACCTTTACAGACTAGTACTCAAAATGGCTCACAAAGATCTAGAACGTCCTAGGTTTCAAAGGCCCTTGAGAATCTAGAAGCTCCCCCACAAGGTCCTGGAAGAAGGAGAAGAAGAAGAAGGAAGATCTTAATGAGTTAAAGAGACCCCCACAAACACTACGTGCATATCCTACAAAGACAAAGGCAGAGCGGGGAATCAAGCGGATCTATAAAATACAGACGCCGCTACACCATTTGACCGTCGAGTCTGGTACGGGGCCAATGACCTTGACCTAAAAGCCACAAGCGATAACAGTAACCATAAATCCTGCAAATTCTACGCGAAGGAATGATCGCGAATCCATCTACTACACCTCTAGGGACGACGTATCGAATATCGCCACCCAGTAAACATGCTTCATTTAATATTACCACAAGGGTAAGTGGCCAACATTCCAGAGGCCGTAACGGACGATTTCTCCGACTGTTTATGGGTTGGACAAGCAATAAAGCAAAATAACCTGCAATTCAAAGGTGGTGTGGAAGCGAGGTTTAAACCCGATACGAGTTTCTTCCGCAGAGTGGTCACTGAAAAGTGAATCGATACAGGGCTTTATACGCATACATCTAATGCATGTCAGTGGTTCGCGATCCTGGTCAGCTGGCGACTGGTCCCGTCAACTGCGTATGAATGCCCGGGTCAGAATGGGTCAAGAAAAGGGAATGAGGGGTCAACAAGCCCATGGGTATACACTTGATCAGAACCGGGAGGGTTTACCCTTCTGAAGCCAACCTGTGTAAGAGGAAAATGTATTCATATATATATATATATATATATATATATATATATATATATATATATATATATATATATATACATCTATATATGTATAGACAGGACTAGATAAATAAGTAAATTATTTCTATGGTCCAAATGGGGGCTGACGTCTCTCTCTCTCTCTCTCTCTCTCTCTCTCTCTCTCTCTCTCTCTCTCTCTCTCTCTCTCTCTCTCTCTTAAGCAAAAAGTGTGGAGCGTCACAAAAGGCCCCGATTCTCCCCCTCCCCAAAAAACAAGTGCAAACACCATTACCCACAATTACACGCAACAACAAACACCCCTCACAAAAAAAAAAAAAAAAAAAAAAAAAAAAAAAAAAAAAAAAAAAAAAAAGTCTTCAGGGCACACTACGACGCATAAAAATCCAGGCGTTTCCGGTAACTTCGAACTAGTGGGTCATGCTCCACATTAATGTCCAACACGAAGACGTAGGAATTATTATTATTATTATTATTATTATTATTATTATTATTATTATTGTCTTGCAACGCTTGCATGCAAACGTCCTTGACATTTTCTTTGCCCGTCCTCCCTCTTGCCGTAAAGGGGATAGCAATTCCGGTCACCTCCCAAGAGGGGAGGGGTTTCATGGGGCTGGGTGGAGGGGGGGTGGGGGGGAGAGGGAGGGGGGTGGCCCCTCCACAGGCGTGGATTATTGCACCGTTCAACGAGATCCTGCAACGATGTAACTTCCGTAAACCTCGCTGAGGGGGGGTGTTACCGGAAGCGAACGGCGATATTCCTCGCATATCTGTAATTCCTTTTCTGAAGTTGCCGGAATGGATTGCGTCGGGGGAGGGGGCGGGGGGAAGGAAAGGAGGAGAGTAAGGGTTGGAAGGGGGGTGTTGCCAAAGTGCGCGTCGTTAGCGTCTGTCTTCCGAAATGTCGGTCGAGGCAGGATTCTGCTGTCAACGTTATACTTGAAGCGATTCTTGTTATTGTTTCTTATGGTAGAAGATACACTTGAACTTTTTCCTCACTTTGATCAGTGGAATGGAATGCAATATAGAATTTGGGTCAAAGGCCAAGTGATGGGACCTACGAGCTCACTCACCACCGGAAGGGAAACTGTGAATTTGAAAGTTTCTGAGGTGTAACAGGAGGAAAACATCGCAGGGTTTAACGTCAGATGGAAGAAAGAGAATATGAACGGAGGTACATTAAAAGGAATGATAGGGGAGTTGCAGCTAGGGGCCTAAGGAACGCTGCAACAGAACTTAGAGTAATGCCTGCAGTGTACAGAGTGAGGTGCACTGACGGAACTAACCCCTTACTGAATGCTTTCATCAACGATCAAAGATATACTTTTTTTAATTTCTTTTTTTTTTTTTTTCTTTCTTTTTTTTAAGGTTTTGATTAACATTAAACATCAGTGCTTCTAGTTTTTCCTTTAGAGAGACCAAAAACTGTGTTGAAGACTAATACAACATATTGAGTCTCTCTCTCTCTCTCTCTCTCTCGTCTCTCTCTCTCTCTCATTTACATTCACACCAGTGTGGATTACTTCACCAATAATAATAATAATAATAATAATAATAATAATAATAATAATAATAATAATAATAATAATAATAATAACAACTTCTTCCAGTAACCAATTTGACAGAAGGAGACAAAGTGCCCATTTCCTTGGCCACAAAACCAGTTACTTACGAACACGCGTCATTAGTCTTTCTTTGTCGCTCTTAATTAAACATCAAAATTTTCTGCAAATCTAAATTTGTCGGACGTCAAATCTTTTTTGTCTTCTTTTTTTTTTCCTTTCGTACTTGCGGATGGGAAATCAAGATGACAATTAAATTCTCGACGGGAATTGTTGCTCTCTTCGTCATAAACTGTGGCCTAAGCTTATGGATGGGTTGTTGAGCCGGTTAAAAAAAAAAAAAGTGTGTAGGAATTTTTCAAATTGGGTATAATTAGTGTATGATGATGATAATGATGAATGTATTTATTGTCATCATTAAATAATCTTTGATGTTCTTGAAAATATAACACTAGTAATTTTATATATATATATATATATATATATATATATATATATATATATTTAGCATATTTATATAAAATATATATACTATATATTAATTGCAATTAAAGGTATCTCCATGCACTGTTCCTGCAAATACAACAACAGTCACACCAAAATCAACAATCAAAATAAGTTAACCTCTATTACCAATGCTACTGATTATGATAATAAATAATACATATGTGCATATATATTACACTATTATGCAACAGCTCCCAAAGTGTTTTGCATAACAAAAGATCGACTAAACCGGAAGAGAACGAAGAGAGGGAGACGAAAATAACGCTGTCCACTGTAGAGTAAACAAAACAAAAACAGCAAGAGAAAGTATGACAAGACCTACGTTACACACTGAGAAGAAAACAGGAGAAAGCAGAACAAAATCAACGCTGCCAACATAGCAAAGAAACAGACAAAAACAACGCTGCACGCAATGCAAAGAAATCAAGACGAAAAAACGCATTGCGAAGAAAACCGGACAAAAACAACGCTGCACACACTGCAAAGAAAGCAAGACAAAAACAACGCTGTGTAGCATTGCAAAGAAAACCGGAAAAAAACAACGCTGCACACACTGGAAGAAAGCAAGAAAAGAACAACGACACGCATTGTAAAGAACACCAGACAAAAACAACGCTGCACACAATGTAAAGAAACCATGAGAAAAACAACGCCGCACATACTGCAAAGAAAGTAAGAGAAAGCCAAAGCTGCTACATACTGCAAACGCGAAAAAGAACGCGGAATATCACAAAGAAAACAAGACACAGCCAATGCTGGTGCACACTGCAAAGGCAGAGAAAGAAAAAACGCTGAACATCGCCAAGGAGAAAAAAAAGCAATGCTGAAAAACAACGGCTGTGAACATTGCCGAAGCAACAACAGCGCATGGGACGGTCAGCCAGCAAATGCATTAGGCTCGCAACATTTTGCAACATGCGCAAGCCGCTGGCAAATGGACTGGCTAAATTAACAAAGACAATGCGAGCGCAATTAAGCAACATGATATGACGCGGAGATTACGTGCAAGCCATACCATGATGAGCGGAGAGAGATGGAGAGTAGAGAGAGAGAGAGAGAGAGAGAGAGAGAGAGGTGAAAGTACGAGGGAAAGAAGGGGAACAGAGAGAGAGAGAGAGAGAGAGAGAGAGAGAGAGAGAGAGAGAGACCTAAATTTAGATTAAATTAAGTGAATAATAATAATAATAATAATAATAATAATAATAATAATAATAATAATAATAATAACAATAACAATAATAATAATAATCCAGTAGTATTATTATTAATCTAAAAGTGAGAGAGACCCAAATGTCGAGTATGATACCGATGCGCAAATAATAATAATAATAATAATAATAATAATAATAATAATAATAATAATAAAATCCAGTTTTTGAGGTAACAATTAAATTGACGGTAACAGAGCAAGAAAAAAAAAAAAGACGACGCCAAATATAAAACGAAATCCTCGACCAGTCCCGGAACAGGCTTATTCTGCAGAGCACCATCTCTCTGTCTCTATCTCTCCTCTCTATATCTTTGCTCCCTCTCTCTCTCTCTCTCTCGCCACCGCCCCCATCCCCGCTCCCAAGGTTCCGCTCAATGGGTTTGCAGAAGCGCTCCATCAAACACGGCAAAATAATGTGCTTTAAAAATACATAACGGCTAACAGACTATGAACTGTTATGCATTTATATCGCAGGGGGGTAAAAATGAACACAAACACACACACACACAACATTTGCAATCTAATTTCCCCGGCTATTTCAGACTCGCGTCAACGCCTCTCTGTATATGTAACGTTGGGCCGTGTTCATGAGGTGGAACTGTCACACAATATTGTAAATCATGCTCTCTTGAGTCGTCCGTTAACGGAAAAGCGGTCTGCTCAGTACAATTATAATTATGTATGTATGTATGTATGTATATCTTGATTCACATCTACAGAAAAGCATTCGGCTCAGTACAATTACAATTACGCATGTATGAATGTATGTATGTTTATCTTCATTCACATCTACAGATAAGCATTCTCCTCAGTACAATTATAATTACGTATGTATGTATGTATGCATGCACGTATATCTTGAGTCACATCTACAGAAAAGCGTTCTACTCAGTACAATTACAATTACGTATGTATGCATGTATATGTATGTCTATCTTGATTCACATCTACAGAAAAGTGTTCTGCTCAGTATAATTATAATAATGTATGTATTTATTCTATCTTGAGTCTCAGCTACAGAAAAGCATTCTGCTCGGTATATTCACGAGAGAGAGAGAGAGGAGAGAGAGAGAGAGAGAGAGAGAGAGAGAGAGCAGAGAGAGAGAGAGAATATGTTTGAATGAACCTACCATATTTAGCAGTTCATGATCATTGCATTCCAGTAACTAATTTGGAACGAATTCTGTGCTGTGAATTCCCCCTAGTTCTAATTCACGCTAATTAATCACTCAATAATATGTTGCTATTGCAATGACAGAATTATTCAAATTCTTCGTTTTAACCCAAAATAGGTAATTTTGAAAGAAATTTCCGTCACTCATATCAGGTTCTTATTCCAAAACTGATTTCCCAGAAAATTCCTTTTTTTTTCTATATTTTCCTCATTCTCCAAAGTCATATCTCTCTCTCTCTCTCTCTCTCTCTCTCTCTCTCTCTCTCTCTCTCTCTCTCTCTCTCTCTCTCTCTCTCTCTCTCATATTTATCTTCATCTTATTCAGACAACCCAGCAATCCCTCGCTACGTATCTTTTTCATCTTCATTTACACCAATGATAATTCTCTCCCTCTCCTCCTCCTCTTCTTCTTCTTCCTCCTCCTCCACCTCCTCCATCATCATCATTTTCCTCTTTTCCCTTTCCGGCCCTTCCCGAAAAGGAAGGAGGAACACGCCATAATAAACAACCAAGTCTCGCTAAGCGGCACATTTAAACTTTTTCTAATTGGCAAGATGAAAACAGCTCTAATGAAGGCTTTATGGGGGCAAGATAAGATCGGCCTACCCAATACACTCCTGCGTGTGTGTGTGTGTGTGTGTGTGTGTGTGTGTGTGTGTGGGGTGGGGGAGGGGGGGAAGAACCCCCTAAAAATACCGCGTGGGCAAAAGAAGTCTGCGGGTGAGTGTGTGTGAGTGTGTTTCATCTTCACTTTGCTGGTAAACTTAGGTTGAATGTGGGCGTGTGTTTTGTAGTACGCATTGAATGTGCGCACGCGCGTACTTGCGCGTGTTTGTGTGCGTGTAAAATATGAGTTTGCTGACTCGTGTGTTTGTGAGTAATGAATACGTTTGTATGTGTATATGCAGATGTGTAAATTGAGAGATTTTGGTAACAAAACTGGCGAAGGTGCAGATGTATAGGTTTGTCGAATAATAAGGACTGCTGGAAGCTGCTTATTTATACATTTACCTTCGAAATTATCATCGTTCAAAGCCACATACATTACATTCCTAAAACAGGCAAAAGCCCAGATTTCACATCTATGCAGTTTGTACCACACAAATTTGCATGTGCGTGTTTCCGCATAATATTTCACGTTATATTATAAACTCGAACATGAGTTTCACAATGAATTATATATATATATATATATATATAGATATATATATAATATATAGTATATGATATATATATATATATATATTACACTCAAACATGGAGTTTCATAATGACTTATATATATAATATAGATGATATATATATATTATATATATATATATTATATATATCGTATATATATATATATATACACTCAAACCATGAGTTTCATAATGACTTAATATATATATATATATAATATATATATATATATATATATATATATATATATATATAATATATATATATATAGTATATATATAATATATTATATATATATATATTATATTAATATATATTTATATTAAGCCATTTCCTACGACATGGGTGGTTCGGGAGCTGACACGAGCATTACATGCTCCCTGTCACATAGTGGATCAATTTCCAGTGCAGAAAACTTCCACAACCCTATTAGCCGTTCCATACGAAGAACCTCGCCAGCAACTCGTCTACCCCCTAGATTTTCTAAGTCCTTCTTTCCTTCCTTCATTCATTTTTATCATTTCTAAATTGTTCCCATTTACAGTCATCCACACCCGTTTATTTTTCTATAATTCCAGAGGGTCTTATCTCTTCTTTCCTTCCTTTCCTTCTATCTCAGTTCATCAGCATTTCTAAATTGTCCATTACGTCTTCCACTCCATTTATTCTAGAATTCCAGGGTCTTATCTCTACTCCTTTCTTTCCTTCTGTCACCAGTCTTTCCAGCCCTACCATCCAACATTCTTTCCACAGCAGGAGACAGCAAGATAGACTTGACTCACAACAGCAAAAAACCCTTCACTCACAACACAGGCAACTTCTAGTTGACGGCCGTTTTGTCCACAAGGAATAAGTTATTCCGAAGACGTCTCTTTACAGTGACTCGCCCTCCAATTTTCATGTTAGTGAATTCAATCAAGCCATCAACCGGACAGGTGCTAAAAGGTAGGTGTTCATTCTAGCGATAGACAACAAAGAAATGTCATGGAATCCACTGCTTTTTATAGAACATCCGTCTCGTCAGACACCACCAGTGACGATGAAAACCAAGAATCGCGTTTTACAAGGACCTAAATCCAAGTCTGCAGTGAAAAGAGGCACTAACAGGAAATAGAATCTATTTAGAATGTCATTTTACCTCCGTTCCCGCTGCCTTTCTTCAGCCTTGCTATCCAACACCTGTGACTGTTTACCGCTTGGTAAAACTGTGGGGGTTTCTCCCTAATTCCACCTTTAGATCATTGTAGTACTTCAAGTTCTCTGTTTTCTGGATCTCTTTATCTTGCTGTCCAACCGCTCCAACTCTCTCTTTACACAATTTCTCAACCTCTGAATGGCTGAATGTACCCCCAGAGAGTGGCTTGGCAGCCTAAATTTCTTAAATCAAAACTGAAAAATCAATCTTAGAAAAACTAAATCTTTAGATACAAGTTATTTACATCCTTTAAGTCAACAAAAAACATCAAAGGAGGAGTTATTTTGAAACCACCATAATCTGCGTGTTTTAGGATTACAGTAATTCAACAAATGAAATCAACATTATTTCCTTTATGTTAAGAAGATAAAAGTTGCGTAATGTTTTTTTTTTTTTTTACGAACCAACAACTGTAGGAACATACGGCATTTTGTCAGCTGATTGGTTTCAACCATCCAAAAACGTCAGCAAAAAAGAAATTTGTCTTTTTTTTTTTTAAAGGAATTCTGTAGCTGTTCATTATGGGATAATTTTCGAGTAAAAAAAAAAATAATAATAATAAACAGAAACCGTCTTTCGGGCTACAAACGAACGCACCAAATATGGTTTTTTCATTAACACAATATACGTTTTTCTTGGACTATAAAGCCATGTTTTCAGTAATAAATAACAAAGAAAACTTCTTATTAAAGAAGAAGAAGAACAACAACAATAATTGACAAAGAAACCCACAAAATCACTGTGAATAACGTGTTTACTACTAAGTATTTACATTATATTTTACTCCACACTCGAGTACTTTCAGGCCCTATCTATGGCCCATTTTCAAGAGATGTGTAGGTTGTCAGCCTGGGTCAAGCCCAAATAAAATAATAATAATATAATAATAATAATAATAATAATAATATAATAATAATAATAATAATAATAATAATTTTCAACCTGCACTAAGTGCGTCTAACTCTATCAGGTACAATAGAGTTTTGAACTCAAAAAAAAAAAAATAATAATAATAATAATAATAATAATAATGTGTTTTATACCTAAAAATAAATTTTCATAATTAAAACAGACCAGTCAGTCAGAAAAAAATCATGGTGAAGAAAAATCCCATGGCTGCTTTTGTAAGGCCTTTTTCAAGCATTCTGGCACTTTTTACCAATAACCGTATTGAAACAGAAAATAAAAATACAGTAATAAAACTCATGAACGACTGCAGTATCGACATGATTTATTTATTAACCAACAACCCCCCCCCCCCTCACCCTCACCCAAGGACCCTCTCTCGTCGGTGGCTGATTCCGGAATAAAATAAAATAAAAACTTAGAACAGGAATTCAGCAACAGTTTTTGCAATGATACAGGTTACTTAACATCGCCCCCACCTTCCTGCCCCCACCCCAAACACCGGCCCCCCCCCCCCACCCCGTTCCTTCCACCACAACATACCCCTTCAATAAAACAAAATACAGTAAATACAACAACAGCTTTAGCAGTGATGCAGATTATTTACCAACACCCCCTACTCTCCTGGCCCCACTCATAACTCCCACCCGCCCTTCCCACCCGCTTCAACATACCCCTTCGTCGCGAATACAAATTACAAGTCTTATGACTGTAGTACACACACACACACACACACACACACACACACACAAAAACACGTTAAAAAACGAACTCGCAGTAACAAGAACAACATCAACAGTTGCAACAGAGTTTCAAGTTATTTCTCCCTCCTTCCCTACCGCCCCTCCCCCTCCTCCTCCTCCTCCTCCTCCTCCTCCCACCGCCATCCAGCTGCTACACACTCCCAGGTTATACCCTACCCATTTGAACCTAATAAATATTTACTAAAGCGCTCAGTTGGAATTTGAACTGGAATGTACAGGAACGGCTCGGGGCTGTGTTAGCAACTTTCGGTGCCTCCATTAAGCAATTTCCTGGGAAAGCTCCGTGCCATATAATGCAAGCGATACACTGTAAATTTATTGAGAGAGAGAGAGAGAGAGAGAGAGAGAGAGAGAGAGAGAGAGAGAGAGAGAGAGTTAGGGACATCGTGTAAATGGATTTACAACTAAAAAATATGGAGTGTACGCGTGTGTATAGAAGTGGTTATCGAAAAACTAATATAATGATTAAACAAGTTAAATGAGAGAGAGAGAGAGAGAGAGAGAGAGAGAGAGAGAGAGAGAGAGAGAGAGAGAGAGAGAGAGATTACATCATGTAAATGGATTTGCAACTAAAAAATATGGAGTGTACGTGTGTGTATAGAAGTGATTATCGAAAAACTAATATATTGATTAAACAAGTTAAATGAGAGAGAGAGAGAGAGAGAGAGAGAGAGAGAGAGAGAGAGAGAGAGAGATTACGTCATGTAAATGAATTTGCAACTAAAGAATACGGAGTGCACGCGTGTGTATAGAAGTGATTATCGAAAAAAATAATATAATGATTAAACAAGTTAAATGAGAGAGAGAGAGAGAGAGAGAGAGAGAGAGAGAGAGAGTTTGAATACAATCTAACGTTTAACATAATGTAAACAGATTAGCTACAAGGGAATGGTACCATTTCTCTAATGAAATAAATACTTTACATCATGGGAATTAAGTAAATAAAAGAGAGAGAGAGTGTTAGTATAAAATACGGAAAATGTAAGTTGCAAGATATATTGCCATCATAATCGCAAACACAAAACTCTCGAGCATATATTTTTGTCCTACCATATGGTAACCCATTTCTCCGATGACGTTAGTGAGGTGGAAAAAAAGAGAAAAGGGTGAAATGCTGAAGAGAAAACAGGGAGCAAAGATGATAAAGTAGGAGATAGGAATGAGCAGATGAAGCAAAAATGAAGGAAAATCTGGAGGGAAGGGAGAGAGAGAGAGAGAGAGAGAGAGAGAGAGAGAGAGAGAGAGAGAGAGATACGGTGTTAAATATATACATGTGATAAAAGAAATAAGACTGTAAACATGAAATGAGAAGAGAAAATGGAGCAAATGAAAGTAATAGAGAATAAGAGGGAGAAGCACTGACTGGCTCAGAGGATGAAACACTGACTGGATAAGAAGGAGAAAAAACTATGATTGATTCAGATGGAAAAAATTGATTGGCTAAGAAGGAGAAAATTGACTGGCACAGAAGGAGAAAATTCTGATTGACTCAGATGGGAAAAATCGATTGGCTCAGAGGGAGAAGCACTAATTGACTAAGAGGGAGAAACACTGATTGGTTGAGATGGAGAAAACTCTGACTGGATCAGGGGGAAGAGACGCTGATTGGTTAAGAGGGGGAAACACTGACTGGCTAAGAGGGGGAAACAGTGATTGGCTTTAGGGAGAAAACGTCGATTGGCTCAGACGTCAAATGGAAACGATCGAGCAGACCACTGAAAGGAAGAATGTTTTTGGGAATAATGGGAATACGGAAGTTAGAGGAGATATACGGAAAATATCCGCACATTCATTAATATTCAACATGACTATACTTATACATGGAAAATTCCAAAAGAAGGCCATTCACTTGGTGACAAGCTTCAGAAGCAACGAAAGGTAACCTCTCTAGATATACAGAGTGGTTGAAGAATAAGGTAATAGTTTATAAGCCTTTAGCAGCCTGTCAATTATTCCTGATGGACTCTTCGACATTCCTCTGGTAATTCCGTTACCAGGAATTAAAAAAGTAAACAAATAATTCACAAAGATTAAGCTCTGCACAGAACATATTATAAATCTAAAGGCTATTTTAACCGTTTCTTTATCAAATGAAAAAAATATGACTGAAGACATGCAAGCATCGACCAATTACTTCTATGTACAAGGGTGTTCAAATTCACACAAACGGACGCACGCACATACGTGCGAATAAGCACAATGAATCCCCCCTCCCCCACCAAAACAACTTCACCATGAGTTTACAACGCGTCAATTTCACGCCAAATAATCACCGCCGGAAAGCTTGTTTTGCCGGATAATAAACCAGATATACCCTGCTCTGCTTTTTTGTTTTTATTTTTTTTTATTTTTTTTTTTTTTTTTGCCGACGTCATCTGATTAATACACAAATATTTGATAAATACACGAATATTTGATAGACGAAAAATATCTATTACAAAAATGCTTTATAAATACACAAGTATATGATAAATACATAAATATTCGATACACAAATATTTTATTAATACAAAAATATTTCACAAATACATAAATATTTGATAAACAAAAAATTCAATAAAAAATATTTCATAAATACACAAGTATATGATAAATACACAAAAATCCAAACCACAAATATCTGATAAAAACACAAATGTCTAATTCACAAATATTTGACAAATACATATATATTTGATACCTTCACAAGTATTTTATACATACACAGATATCTCCAGCGAGGATGTGGTTAAAAACGAAAAAAAAAAAAAAAAAAAGGGGAGCAGAGATGGAAAAGGGGCCGGGGGGAGGGGGTGTAAAAAAGATTGCCCTAATATATATCCACTGCTGTAAAGTGATAGGCGGTGCTGGAAAGGGATTGGGGGGGGGGATGGGGGAGAGAGAGAGAGAAGGAGTTGGAGGGGAGCGCCGCCCCACCCTAGCAGTATACTTAACACCTTCGTTATTAGGGGGTCTGGTGCAGAATTTATGAGAACCGGGCCCGTGTCCCTACCAGCCTGAATATAAGGTTTCCGAAAGATAAATGGTCGTGGCGCTCATTGATAAGTTATCAGCACGCATTTTGCTTCCTTAAGCACAAGCAGGGTGTAATTTTGAGCTGTGAATAGCGCGCGAGCGAGCATGCACGCACGCACGTACGTACGAGGTCTGTAATTCTAGCGTTTACTCTACACGGTATTAAGAATTGCCTCCCACGAGCCTTCGTAAGAGCAAGAGAGAGAGAGAGAGAGAGAGAGAGAGAGAATAAAAATACAAAAATACTTTTTTTATGCTTGTATGCAAAATCATTCAAGATATTTTCACACACTATAGGGTATGCATATGTACAGACATATAGTACACATCCACAATATCATTATATATATATAATATATATATATATATATATATATAGTATTATAATTTTTCTTGGGTGCACAGGGTCTACTTTCACACGCACACGCACACACACACACACACACGCAATACCCAATTCCTCTTCAAGGGGTGTAAAAGGAAGGGGCATCTTAGACATGTGTGTGTGTGTGTGCGCGCGCGTGTGAAAGTAGACCCCGTGCACCCAAGAAAAATTATCCACGGATCACATTACAAAGGATCCCCCCACCCCCCAGGGGGGAAGGGTGGGGGGGGGGGGGGGCAGGGAAAAACCGCTGCTCGTGATTCGCAACAACACACAACACACAGCACATGACTGACAGCTCTGAGAGCACGTAATCAAACATGATAGATTTACCTTTCGGCCGCTGCAGGTAGAGGGGAGGAGGAGGAGGAGGAGAAGGAGGATGGAGGAGGAGGAGGGAGGAGGAGGAACCAGGCAGGCAGGCGTGAAAACCAAAACCGCGAAATGAAACCAGAAATTGGACCAACAACCGACGCCTCCGGGGCGAAATTTCGCCCGTTTTGTTTCTGGAATCGAATGGAACGGATGGAATGCAGGATGGAATTGAGGCCAAAGGCCAGGCGCTGGGACACGCGAGGTCAATCAGCGCTAGAGGGGTAAATGAGTTTGAAAGGCGTGACAGGAGACCATCGCAGTCGCACAATGAAACAACTGTCAGGAACTGGTGGAGAGAAAGATATGAGAGAGAGAGAGAGAGAGAGAAAGCAAGATAATGGCGCTAAAGCTACAATGAATAATGACTTCGCTGAATATTCTGATGAATATGACGGCGATGACAATGACGAATCGACGGACGGACGGAAAACGAAAAAACGAGAGAGAGAGAGAGAGAGAGAGAGAGAGAGAGAGAGAGAGAGAAAAGCGGAATTATTAAATTGATGTTTCGTGCCGGCGTCAAATGACCCGGAGCCAAAACGAAACAATTAATCTAATGCATCGGTCGATGAAAACGTTTCAAAGCTGGTAAAAGCTTTTTAAAAGCATTTTTAAAAATTTTATTTTTTCCTTTTTTCTTTTCTTTCTTCCTTCCTTCCTTTCTTTCCTAAGCTTCGATACTGACTCCTGTGCGGAAGGAGATTAATTGGGAAATACCTCTCTCTCTCTCTCTCTCTCTCTGACATTTAAATATAAAATACCAAATGCTGTTATGTATCAATATTAATCATCTTAAAGTTTCTCTACAATACTTAGACGCGTGGTACAAATGCTACCGCTCTCTCTCTCTCTCTCTCTCTCTCTCTCTCTCTCTCTCTCTCTCTCTCCGGTGCTGCAGCTCTACACATCAATAGTTAGACCTCATCTTGAATATGCAGTACAGTTTTGGTCACCATCACTAAAAAAGGACATAAATGGATTAGAAGGGGTACAAGCAAGAGCCACAAAGTTAATTCCATCCATCAGGCAAGTAAGTTACCAAAGACGACTAGAGAGCCTGAACATGTATGGATTAGCAACTAATAGAGACATTCAAAATATTGAAAGGCATAGCAAAAGTAGACAGAAAACCAGACAATAAATAATGGATGGAGAATAGAACTGAAGAGATACAACACAACCCACTGTGGGAACTTCTCTACATACAAGATATGTAACACGTGGAATAAACTGCCACCAGAAGTTGTAAACAGCAACAGTGTGGAAAAGTTTAAAAGAAAGCTAGACAAAATCATCAGGACACTGTGAGTGAACAGTAAAACCTGCTCCTAGAGACACGATGTCTCCTCGGATGGACTAACAAGTCTTTGAGACATCCTAATCCTTGTAACTCCTTGTAACTCTCTCATGGCATTCTCTTAGTCTGTAGAGAAGTTACAAGAAAACTGACGAAGGCAAGTGCGCAGAGACAAGAAAATATAAAAACAAATAAAATAAAATATTAAAAGGATGACAAAAGAAAACTTGAACAGAAACAGACGCAATAAGGACAAAAAGAAGACGGACAGAAAGCGCAAATATCTATATCACTGACAGAGATGATAAATAAACAGAGAGTGGTGTCGTACAGACCGGGCACACAGATGCAAATAAGAATGACAAGCAAATTCAAACAGACAGATGGCTACACAGACAGAAACTGTACAGAACATGGCAAATAAGAACTGAAACAAGACAAAAAATTCTAAAAGACAGCAAAAAACAGGTTGCTACACAGAGAAAAAGAAGAACAGGCAAACAGAGAACTGAACAGAAACAAATACAGCACAGACAACTGAACAGAAACAGGTTCTAAACAGACAGAAAACTGTACAGAAATAGGTTGCTACACAGGAAGATAACTGAAAAGAAGCAGATTGCTAAAGCAGACTAAACAGAAGTAGGTTCTGAACAGACAAACAGAAAGCTTTTCAGAAACAGGTAGCTGCACACACAGAGAACTGAACAAAAAACTAAACATCCAGAAATCTGAACAGAAGCAGGTTCTGAACAGAGGAAAACTGAACAGTTGTAGGTGCCTAAGAAATCAGACAACAGCAAACAGAAAGGAAAAGGAGTGGAGAGACGGCAAAGATTTTTTTTTTTTTTTTTTTTTTCCCAGTTGTATGTGGTGCATCATCTTCTTGGCATGACTTTTGAAAAATGCTCCCGACTTGCGGTGGTCACATTTCTGGAGACGTTTTTAACATTCCACTGGAAATCGGCTTACGGAGTTGTGGTCTCTCTGGTAGGGACGCTCTGCCTATCTTATGATCGATAATAATAATAATAATAATAATAATAATAATAATAATAATAATAATAATAATAATAATAATAATAATAATGGAAAAGTAAATCCACAGTAGTATGCCTGTTTGGTTGTTATTTAAAATGTAACAAAATCATACAGGCATACCATTGTGGATTTACCTTCCCATTTTACTGACATGTGATTATGAGTTTAATTAAATAATAATAATAATAATAATAATAATAATAATAAGGTAAATAAATAATAATAAGAATTAAAGTTCTGCTCATAAAAACTAACAGGTCACACCCTCCTTATAATAATAATAAAATAATAATAATAATAATAATAATAATAATAATAATAATAATAATAATAAAACCAGAACACAAGAACAAATCAATCGTACCGAAAATTGATAACATAAATAACAACCAATACCGACGGCGTGAATTACATTTCCATCCGTACATCAATTTTTCTGGCTCAACTGTCCACATCAATCGAACGTCGTTTTATCAAAGTGAGAGAGAAAAAAAAGAGAAGAAAAAAACACGACGACGAATACGACGACTATGACGACGGCAAATTTCATATTGTATTTTCCCCGAGCGAAAAATCTCCTCGTATATTAAACCTGAACAACGAGGTCGTTCGAGCGTGTCCGCCAGACATGTTTGCGAGACGGAATGTTCGGGATGCTGGTGGTGTTGTTTTTATCGTCTGTGACTGTCGTCGAGCCCCCCCCCCCCGACCCCCCCCCCCCCCCCCCCACCCCTCCCCCATAAAAGAAAGATTCGTCTAGCGTTGTTGTTTATTGTCTAACCTTCCTAAAAAATAAATAATAAAATTAAATACAATACAAATAAAATCAATTAAAATTTTTGTCCAGTTTTCATTTCGTCAGTTTCTATAGTTTTCTCGAGGTATATAAATAAATATGTATGTATATATATAGAAATTAGATATATATATATATAGATATATATATATATATGATATATATATATATATATATATATATATATGATAATATATTATATAAAATCTTAAAACCTTCAATACTGAAAATTTCTAATAATAATGATCCGATTAAGTAGGTAAAGATCGAATCACGTCAACTTAACGTAATAACCCCCAAAAAAAAAAAAAACAAAAAAAAAAAAAACAACAACCGCAATATCACAAGCCCCCCCAACCCCCCAAACAACGCCGACTTCGAAACTAAAATCTCATCACCGTGCCCTGTTCAAGAATCCCCAGACCTCCACCTGCCGAAAAATGACAAAGAAACAACTCGAGGATTTAAGGATTGAAGGAAGGTCGTAACAACGAGAATAAATCCCGAATGAATCCCCAAAGAAGACCCCAAACTCGGCGTCATCGTACAAGTCACCTGGCGCCTTTCCGCGATTTTTGCCCCATTAGCCCAAGTTTCCAGGACAGTATTAAGCAAAATTATCGCGACCATTAGATCCTGTTAACATTGCAGGATTCTGATGGCGGGGGAAGGGAGTGGGTTGGCGGGTGGTTTTACGTGAGGTGGGGGGTGGGGGGTTGAAAAGGGCCTACATTTAAAATGCTAATATTGGCCCCTTCCAATCACCCAAAATGCTCAAACTTCCACGGCTTATAATAGCAGTTTCCGAAGTGGCAGCTGTTAATAAGGTACCGCCACCCGGCGATAAAATTGTCCCTCTAATTCTTGCTTGCTTTGTTTTCGTTTTCGCGTTGGATTCGCTCTTATAAAGAGAGCTTTCGCTTCGTTGCGACGCCATTTTTGCAGGGTGCGAGTGGACGTTTTAATTGAGAGTTATTATTGTTAATTCAAAAGATCAGAAGATGAACCTTATTCAGATGGAACAAGCCCACCACAGCGGCCACTCACTTGAAATTCAAGCTTCCAAAGAATATGGGGCTCATTCGAAAGAAGCAACAGAAGGTATATAATGGGAATTAAGGAAGATGAGATCACTCATTGAACAAGAAAAAGATAAATGAACAATCTAAGAAATAAATAGATAAAGATGTAAGCAAATTATGAAAATAAAGGAGAACTCCATTACGGTAGCAATGGATATTTTACATGGAAGTGAGTTGGTATTTTAAAAAAGAAGTGAATGGCTGGACATAAAGTTTAGCGGAAATTGTGTGGCCATAACACCTGAACGTGAATTGCCATTCTACCTGTAAATGAGTTGATAGTGGGCATTTAAACTGGAAGCTCGGGGGTATTATACCTTTAACGAAGTGGACATTTCAACTGGATGTGTATGAGGGAATTTCATCTAAAACTGACTGGGCATTTTAACAGGAAGTTAGTGGACAAATCCACTGACATCTTTCCACTGGAAGTAAGCAATATTTTACCTGAAATTCAACGGGAATATCGCGATACGTGAGAGAGGATATTTCAATTGGAGGTGAACAGGTATCACAATAGACACAAAAAATGAGGCAGTATTTTAATTAAAATCAAGCGTGCATTTCGATTGAGAACGCAGTTATTGTACTTGAAATTAAGTGGATCTCTTTAATGAGAATGAACGGCATTGTAACAGGCACTGCATGACTAATTTACCATAAATTTAATAATGAATATTTTAATTGGTATTTTATTCTAAACCAAGTGGTAATAAGAAACTTGCACCTACAAAATTGTCTCCGACGGAATCTTCTATTTGCTGACCAAAGCACCAATAACGAGTGGGGAAGGGGTTTGGGGGTTTGGGGGTTGGGGGGAGGGGTGTCTTAATACGGCTACGCTGATATTCAATTTCGTTACAGGCAAAAAGGATGAGAAAAATAGTCTATAATAGCAGAGCAATATTTAAAAAGAGAGATAAAAATGAAATACTGCCCTTTGAAAATTTAATATCGGGTTTCATATTTCAAGAACAATAACTCCACTCCGTGAAGAGGTGGAGAGGGCAGGAGTTTTACCCCCCAACCCCCACCTCATCTCAGGCCCCTACCCCAGACGAACTCCTTCCCAACTTACCTCTTGTACACTCGCTGTACGTAGACAATAAGGGGAAGGGGCGGGGTGGAGAGAGAGAGAGAGAGAGAGAGAGAGAGAGAGAGAGAGAGATCATAGGAAATCCTTACCTGAAATAGCTTGACCAATGGACTTCTTGAAATTTGGAATTCACACGTACTTCGGACATTGATTCACGCACAAAATAGCACTGGTATAAAAAGGGGACGTTCGTACTGATGTATAATAAGTACAACCTGGACGTGAAAGAAATACACTACAATACGCGGCACATCGCCAAATAAATTTAGCTCCATTTGTACATGAAGTATGAAGCGGTCACGCTGAAGTCATGCATATGAAATGCAAATATATTATATATATATATACTATATATATATATATTTTATATATATATATATATATATATATATTATAATATATATATATATATATATATAAGAAAGTTTGGCTGTTGCGTGAATGCCACAGAAACAGCGCAAAAAAAAAAAAATCGAAAGGTTACCTCTTCATAAATCTTTGAATGAATGTAAATTACACAAATATATGACGATTTGATGCGTTAATATAAAAAACACAAAAATTGCCACACACAAAAAACTTCAATACGCCTTTCTGATTTTTATCAAACAGTGGAATGGAATGGAACATTATATTTAGACTAGAGGGCCAAGCAATGGGACTTACGAGGTCATTCAGTGCTGAAAGGGAAATTGAGGTAAGACAGATGAAAGCCTCGTAGTTAGATGCACTAGGGAACAATTGTTAGGAGAGGGCGGAAAGAAAGATGTAAGGAAGAGAATATGAACGGAGGTACAGTAAAATGAATGGTTTCAAGCTATAGGCTGCTGGTGTGAAGTAATGCCTACAGTGCACCAAGTAAAATAAAGTAACTCTGCGACATGATTAACTCAAGAGGTTGTTCGGGAGTGCAATGTCACCTTGAAAGAATAATGTGATATAATTTACTTTGTATAATCAATAATGGAAATCAATCGTTAGTGATACGATACAATTGCTCATATGATGACAAAGTAAAAATGACTCGAAGATTGCACCAGCATAACCTTGGGTACAATACATATAAAATTCATGTGTACATATGCATACAAGTACACACACTACACACACACACATCATAATATGCATGCATACATAAATAATATATATCGTCTAATACCACCTACTATTTTGTCATCATCATTATTATAAAGCAATTTAATGAGACCACCTAGTCAGTCACAATTTTAGACTCATGGAGCCCCTCAACAAAGAAGCTGGACAGCTCAGCAAGCAGAACCAAAGGGAATGGACGAAAAGTGAAAGGGCAGATAGGAGTCCAGCTGGGGGACCCAACTCGACAATGCCGCCCCCCCCCCCCCCCACACAAAAAAAAAAAAAAAAAAAAAAAAAAAAAAAAAAAAAAAAATTTCAGCCACTTACAAAGTGTGTGATAGGCCAAACACATCAGGATTACAGTGACGTCAGCGCACCTCACTCCGTACACTGTAGGCATTACTTATGGTTCTTTGCAGCGTCCCTTAGGCCGCCGAGCTGCAACCCCTTCCATTCCTTTTACTGTACCTCCGCTCATATTCTCTTTCTTCCATCTTGCTATCCAGCCTCTCCTTACAATGGCTTTATTGTGCAACTGCGAAGTTCTCCTCCTGTGGCACCTTTCAAACTTTTCTACAGTCAATTTCCGTTTAAGTGCTGAATGACTTCGTAGATCCCAGCGCTTGGCCTTTGGCCCAAATTCTATATTCTATTTGATTTCAAGCGCTTCGAAATTCATTCGCTATCTATGTATTCACTTAGTGGTTATTTATTCATTCGTCGATGAGTGCCTGTATTCCTCACCACTATCCATTCCCGAAAAAAAAATTCAAAAAAAGAAGAAGAAAAAGAAGGAGGAGGAGGAGGAGGAGGAGGAGGAGGGGAGGAGGATTCGCGTCCAGGTTTTCACTGCTAGGGTCAATCTCCCCACCCCCAAACTTCCTCCATTCAACTGCCAGGAGGAAACGGACCCCTAAAGAAAGAAAATAATAAGCGGATCATTTTATTTCATTTTATACAGAGCGAATTCGGCTCGCTGCTGTCGCTGGAACCACGGTCTACTAGGTATATATACCTGGACCGTGGCTGGAACGGTCAGCGAGAAGGGGAGAGGAGTCACGCGACCCTGTGTGGTACCTGGTGTACCCTCCACTGTACTGTATGCTTTTTCAGTCCGTATAGTGAAATGTACCTGCTTTCATGACCAGGAAACATTATTTACCCGTACTGGAGAAAATGGTATGCGAGATCTAGCCGCGTCTCCAGTTTTTAATATCGTAAGTAGCTTGTGTGTGGCAAAATAAGGACAGCTTTCAAAATGATACACAGTAGTAATATGAGATTTAGATGTTTGTGAAGCTTTTTAATATCTAAAGTAGGGAATATGAATAAGTATAGACACTGTCAAAATCATATGAAAATATGGTTTTGTAGAAGAGATTCAGCTGTGTGGAAAGTTTTTAATATCGAACGTAGAATATATGAATAGGCATGGCCAACTGTAAAAATTATATTTGGAAATCTGGTAGTGCGTGAAGATCTTCATACTTATTAATATATTTATTAATGTACTAATAAATCTATCTATTTATTAATGTGTTAATTTATTTTATCTTTTTAATAAGCGAGTTTTTCCTTCTGCTTTTTCTCATGACTTTCTGTTCCTGCTTTCTATTTAACACCATATTCTTTGGAAGTTTGAATTTCAAGTCAGTGGCCCCTGTGGGCTTGTTTCACGTGAATAGGGTTCATTATCTAAATAATAACAATAATAATAAATACATATAGCCGAGGATGTGGTTAACTAATCATACGAAATCAGAAATATATACTTGTTAAATCCATGAATAAGACACGAAAAATCTACATATGTTAAAATCATACTATTCCTGAAATGGAGGACTTTCAAAACATATGACGTATGATGTATAATTACGCAGTGCCAAAATCTGACGACTAAAATGAAACGATTCCTTGAACCTGTATCAACTTCATTACCTGAACGTTAACACTGAAATAGACAATTTCAAAACTTCATACGGTAACAAAAATACAAACAAACAAACAGACACACATAGAAGACCGTGCACTAAAGATATCAAGAGTTAAAATATTACCAAAAGAGAACTAAGGGGAATGAGAAAAATAGCGCACTAGCGCAAAACCATTAAAAACAGAATATATGAAGAAAAAAAAATCGTCAAAAACACGACACTGATCCTCAACGTCTCTCTCTCTCTCTCTCAAGCTGCCAGGGAATCAATACCTCATTGGCTTCAGGGCGATACCACTTCAACAAGATCATAAATGTCCCATTAAATTCATCGGAGGATCTTTCCACATATCATAACTACTCCATTGTGCTCTCTCTCTCTCTCTCTCTCTCTCTCTCTCTCTCTCTCCAGGCACTTATGGATTTTGTTCATCTGGGCCTTCTTTATCTTGAATATAACCTCTCTCTCTCTCTCTCTCTCTCTCTCTCTCTCTCTCTCTCTCTCAAGATACTTACGGATTCTGTTCATCTGGGCTTTCTTTGCCTAAGTAATACCCCTCCCTCTCTCTGTCCAGGTACTTATGGATTCTGTTCATCTGGGCTTCCTGTATCTTAAATATAGCCTCTCTCTCTCTCTCTCTCTCTCTCTCTCTCTCTCTCTCTCTCTCTCTCTTTCATTTCTTCACATTCTTCACCCGCCATTCGACCATTATTTTACATCTGCTGTTATTTTACCCTATTCTTCATCTGCCGTCTCTTTATCATATCCGACCTCTTCCGAGAATGTCCAGGTGGATGAACTTGAATTCACCGGAGAGAGAGAGAGAGAGAGAGAGAGAGAGAGAGAGATTGGTGAAATCTGCGGAAGAGGAGGTGGGGGTCGGGGAAAGCCACATCATCCTTTCTTAAGGAAGTTCTGGCTCACTCACCATAATAATATTAGCACAAATTGTTGATGGAATAGAGAAATGAATAGTACTTAGAACCTTAAAAAAACTTGATAAAAAACATTAAATTCTGGATACTTTTTTATTCGTAGGGAAGGTACATTTTTTTTTCTTTACAAATAACCAAATTAATCAACTTAAATGCTAGGAATGGTTGCAAACTCAGTCTGTCACATTTAATAGCCCAAAAGAAGTACATTGTTACAAACGAAAATTTTTCTATTCATAACCCATCAGATACCGGTTGATATTTTACCAAACGCGTATTTTCTCATACATATTAAAAAGCCAAAATTTATATAAAGTTCAAATTTACTCAAATACAACAGGGTTAACTAGTCTCCCCCCAGCGCCCATCCCCCACCCCCACAACAAAGGTTATTTTAAGCTTAGCATTTTCTTATCCCTTAAACTGAGCTAGTTTTTTTTTTTTTATATTAAGCCTCATATGTTCTTAAAAAAGTATTTTCTTCAAGTTTCCTATCACCTAAGCCACAAAATTAAGTTACATTAATTTTTTTCCTTGAAGTTTCGTATTTTCTTACTTACCCATATTGGGCTCCTTTTCAGTCTTTATTTTCTTAACAAAGTCAATTTTCTTCAGATCTCGTATTTCTCAACTCCCAAAATGAGTTACCTTTAATTAAGCTTCGCATTTTTCTTTTTTTAAAGTCATTTTTTCAAAAGTTTCGTATTACCACGCCTTCTAAAACGAGTTGGATTCGCAGTAACAAAAAAAAAAAAAAAAAAAAAAAAAAAAAAAAAAAAAAAAAAAAAAAAAAGTCTGATTCACATTATCTTCCCTTCCAAGAATTATTCTTATTTTTTCTGAATTCCCTGAAAAGAGAGAGAGAGAGAGAGAGAGAAGGAGAGAGAGAGAGAGAGAGAGAGAGAGAGAATAGCTGGACTTTATATTAGAATGTTAAACAACTATGCAATTCCGACCCGCCGTCCAAAATATTTGGGTGTATTTTTCCTCAATTTTTTCGGAGGGGGAGTGGGGCCGGGTTTGGTGGCATTATGTGTTGCTAACATGAATAAAAAATTATGTAACCGGTATTTTGTTACATGCTTGCAAAAGCATTTTTTTTCTTTTATTTTTTGCCAAAAGTATTTGTATCATAAACCGTGCAACACCGAAATTTGCATTTAATAATAATAATGTGAATGGCAGTCACTAGCCAACATTATTATTATTATTATTATTATGATTATTATTATTATTTCATCTATCACATGAACACTACTACTACTACTACTACTTATAATAATATAATATATAATAATATTACGGTGATTAGTTAGATATCATAATAGTAATACTAACCATGATACTAATAATAATAATCATAATATTATCTTTACATCCTTCATCTTATAATGATAATCATTGTTACGTTCGTGTGGAAAGATGAAATAATAATAATAATAATAATAATAATAATAATAATAATAATAATAATAATAATAATAATAATGAAGAAGCACTACCCATTTATAGCAACATTAATGAAGATAATAATAATAATAATAATAATAATAATAATAATAATAATAATAAGAACAAAAGGTTGGACCAGGTCTCAGAAGCAGTGCGCCGCACCATCAGCAGAGCATGAACACAAACACCCGACGACTCAACTTCATAAACAAACAAACAAACAAAACAAACAAAAGAACTCAACAGAAAGAAGTAGTTTTTCCTGGAAAGTTGAGCGAAAGACAGAAGTAAAATAAAAAAAAAAAAAAACAAAGGAATGTTATAAACTTGGTAGTTCGACGACCTTCAGTCTGAAGCCAGAGAGAGAGAGAGAGAGAGAGAGAGAGAGAGAGAGAGAGAGAGAGAGAGAGAGAGAGAGAAATGCGGAGTAAGTAAATTGTTTGTCTCAGAGAAAATATATGTGTGTGTGTGTGTGTGAGAGAGAGAGAGAGAGAGAGAGAGAGAGAGAGAGAGAGAGAGAGAGAGAGAGAGAGAGAGAGCATTCAAATCGGAAGGTGAGAGAGAGAGAGAGAGAGCATTCAAATCGGAAGGTGAGAGAGAGAAACAGGGAAAAAGATTATTGTTCAATTAATTTGGCTTATGTGTGTTTGAGAGAGAGAGAGAGAGAGAGAGAGAGAGAGAGAGAGAGAGAGAGGTTTCCGACAGCCGAGAGGAAGAATAAATTGCGCATGACAATTAAATGTCAACCTCATTTACCTGACGAAAAAAATAAAATAAAAGTTCTGTCGCAGTGACGGGACGGCTAAAAAAAAAAAGAAGAAGAAAAAATAGCTTCATTAAAAAAATAAACTTTTATGAATTATTCTGTGAAATCTAAAGTAATTCGGCCGACGGATTGGCTTGGCATGATAATGACGTTTGGAATCCGCTGAGCTTTGCGTTAAAATAATGAAGGAAAAAAATGAACACCATGATGAATTGGATTCTAAAATTCAGCGCTGGGGCCTATGAGATCATTCAGCGCTGAAAGGGAAATTGAGAGTAAGGAAGATTTTACATGTTGGACAGAAGGTTAAACTCACAGTTGCAATATAAAACAATTGTTAGAAGAGAGCGGAAATTAAGATGGAAGAAAGATAATGTGAGCGGAGGTACAGTAAAAGGAATGAAAGGGGTTGCTGCTAGGGCCGAAGGGACGTCGCAAAGAACCTTAAGTAATGCCTACAGTGTACCGCTGGATTCTCCTCTATGGTAGAATCCAGCAAGTAGAGGGAAAATTCTATTAATTTTGAAATCAGTAATAAGAATTGTGGATTAGTTTTCTGAAATCAAAAGGACATATAAAAATTACATTTGTGTTGTGAATTCAAAGGGGAATAGGGAGAATGAATAAGTGTCTCAAATTCAGTATGAAGTAGGGAGGATTAGATTAATGTCTTGAATTCACTGGGAAACAGAAAATTTGAATTCGTCTTGAATTCTCAGGGAAATAGAAAATGTGAATTTGTCTTCAATTCACCGGAAAAGAGAAAAATAAATAGAAAAATAGAATTTTTGTTTTGAATTCACCGGAAAATAGAAATATATGTTTGTTCTTGACTTCTCTGGGAAATAGAAAACGGGAATTTGTGTCTTCAATTCACAACAAAATAGAAATACATACTTTCTCTTGAATTCTCTGGGAAATAAAAAAAGTGAACTTGTGTCTTCAATTCACCGTAAACTAGAAATATATAATTAGTCTTAAAATCTCTGTAAAATAGAAAACGTGAATGTCTTGAATTCACAGGAAAATAGAAAAATACAATTTTTCTTGAATTCTCTGGAAAATAGAAAAATTAATTTAAATATATTCATTTCTGAATTCTCTGGGAAATAGAAAAATTTAATTTGTCTCTTGAATTCAATGGTAAATAGGAAGACTGGATTGGTACCTCAAATTCAACAAAACAGGAAACAGGTATTTGGGTTTATGCCATTAATTCAATTAGACAAAAGAAATCAAAAGATTCCCATAGGAACAGGGAAGGAGGAAAGAACGAAAGAATGATAAGAAACGAAAGAGAAAATAAGAAGACGAATGAACAGAAAAGGAATCTGTAATTAACGAAATACTTTGATAAAAGTAATATGCAACTGAGAGTAAAATGAATAACGCCATCAATACAATGAAAAAAGTATGGAATACAAGAAATATCCAATAAAAAAGAAATTTAATGAAAATACAAACATACAAAGAAGTTCGCTGAAAGTAAAAGAAAAAAAACTGGTACCTTAGGGAATGCACAACTTGTAATGATTCAAATGTAAATGAAGGTGTGCTCCGATAACTGGATAATTGGGTAATCAACAGGCATTGATGAATAATTTCATCGGTCAATACAGACTTAGGCACTGATCTGGATACGAGTAATGCATACATTAGGGAATAAGGTGGCTAGACCAAGAATAGAATACAAAGGCCTTTCGTCTTCAGATTAATTTGACCCCAGCAAAGTTTAATTGAACTGAATGACAAAATTTAGGGACAAAAGCCAAGTGTGGGGACCTATAAGGTCCTTCAGCAATGAAAATAATGTTGAAGCAATTGTTAGCAGAAGGTGATGAACGGAGGTATGATAAAATGACAAAGGTTGCAGCTAGGGGCCGAAGTACCAATTCACCGAGTTACGATGGTCATCAGATTCAAAACCTAACGACTGACAAGCAAACAGACCTGAAAAGGCATATAATACTCAATGAAATAGCTAATGTACATTTGGTGTTACAATGGAGAAAAAAATCAGAAGGCCTTTAATATGATGTCTGAAATTTCAGTTTCTTCAGACACCTAAAACCTAAAACGTCAAGAGTTTCTCTCGATTTACAGATACTCTGTTTTAATTATCTTGTCTCCAGGTGGATTGTGAACTTGAAATTACATATTCATTAAAGAATAAGTCAATAAAAACTTATCTCTTAATCTTTTTAACTGAGAACACTGAATCCCTGACTGCTCTGTTGGCAGCATAAAATTGTTCATAACTTTCAACTTGTGTTAGAACACGAACTCTAAGAGAATATAAACACATGAACGAAGTTCAAAATGTGCTCGTCTGGGAATAAACTCGCATCCCTTTCTCAGAATTAGATAAAATAAACTTTTATACTCCACCCCACCCCCTCCTATAACCCCGACAGTTCTCTAGAACGCCCTACATCGAGCACAAAGTCCGGCGGACTCTTTCGCGAAAAGCGGATTTCTGAAGAACAAAACACGCAATAGAAGGTGTTTGTCCGTTAACAGAGTTATCCCTTTCCCGAAGTGAGGAGGAGGAGGAGGAGGAGGAGGAGGAGGAGGAGGAGGAGAAGTTTTACCCTCTCATCTCCTTTTCGGAGTTAGTTTATCATCACCTGTCTGTCGACGCTAGTGATTCCCGGCTAATCTTAAAAACAGATGACCCGTTTCCCACGGATGCTGGTTGCTCGCATCTCGATTTCTTTATCCGTGTGCATCTCTCTCTCTCTCTCTCTCTCTCTCTCTCTCTCTCTCTCGCTTCCATTAGTTTCCCCTTTAGCGTATCACACGCTCCTCCTCCTCCTCCTCTCCGCCATTCCACACCTTTCACTCCGACTCTATCTCATTTATTTATCTATTCCATGTATCTATTTTTAAACCTTTCCTGCGTGTTTTTGCTTTGACTCCCTTGTATTCCTTGCAGCTGTTCTGTTCTCTCTCTCTCTCTCTCTCTCTCTCTCTCTCTCTCTCTCTCTCTCCTTTTTCCGCAGTTCTTCGTCCGCGATATTCTTTAATGTGATTCCGTTTGATCCTTTTGTCTGGAATTCTTCTTTTCCGCTTTATTTCCCTAATGGATTTTTGCATTCCATTCAATTTTCCTTTTCCTATCTTCCCCTCTCCTCTCTCCCCTTGCTAGACAAACGTCCCATTTATCTATTACCTCCTCTCCGGGCATTCTTTACTTCTTCCTAATTCATTGCGTTATTTACCGCCATTGCCCCTCCCCCTCCCTCTCCACCACCAACCGAATTTCCAAGGACCACCTCCGTTCCTCCATCCTGAACTAAAGTACTTCATCATACATGGACCCAAAAGCTCTCTCACACATCACCCTGACAGAGCTTTTTTTTATCTTTCTCTTTCGTTTTCTTTCTATTATTCTTCTCTTAACCCGATCTCTGTGGCCGACCCCTTCCCCCTGTCCTCTAACCCCTCCCCTCTTCTCCCCTCCCTCCTCCATACCCCCTTTCCTCCCAACAAGAACTTGCCACCTCTCAATTTCTTCTGCCTCTCTCTCTCTCTCTCTC
This sequence comes from Macrobrachium nipponense, assembly GCF_015104395.2. Classification (NCBI taxonomy): domain Eukaryota; kingdom Metazoa; phylum Arthropoda; class Malacostraca; order Decapoda; family Palaemonidae; genus Macrobrachium; species Macrobrachium nipponense. The sequence continues at coordinate 62,700,322 of NC_087209.1, forward strand.
TCTCTCTCTCTCTCTCTCTCTCTCTCTCTCTCTCTCCTTTTTTAACATCATATTTTAATTCCGCCATTCCTTCAATCGTTCATCTGGGCAGACATCATTCGAGAGGTGTAAAGAACGATGAAATAAAAGAGTCGACAGAGAGAGAGAGAGAGAGAGAGAAGAGAGAGAGAGAGAGAGAGTACACCTCATAATATCTGGTTAATGCTAATGGTCGCCTCATTTTTACTTTTATTCATTTTTACTCTTCGACCGCTGTTCGCGGAATATTTTGGATTCTCTCTCTCTCTCTCTCTCTTCTCTCTCTCACTCTCTCTCTCTCTCTCTCTCTCTCTCCGTGTCTCATTCCATAATTTAATTAGCATTTTCCCTAACTCTCGTTTCACCCCTTTCTGGTCTGCAGGTCACATTATTCTATTGTTCGCTAATGTTCTTGTAGTTTCTTCCCTTCCATTATTCCGACATTACTCTTCGCCCTCCTTTATAACTCATTTTATTGCATCATTTCATCACGATGAATGTACCTTCCTCCTTCTCTCTCTCTCTCTCTCTCTCTCTCTCTCTCTCTCCATTTTAGTGAATTTCGTACAATAATCCTCGTTCATAACTTAAATTACTGCCTTTGCTGTATCAGATTTTTTGTAATTCCGATCTTCAGTTTTACTTCCTTTTTATCAATTTTTTATTACTTTCTTGATTATTTATCATTATTGCAAATATCACGTTCACTTTTTGTTAAAACTCTCTCTCTCTCTCTCTCTCTCTCTCTTGCAATTTTTTTAATATATTCAATAATTCCATGAGTGTTTATATCACGCCATTTCTCTCCCTCTCTTTCAAAATCAAAATGTCATCAATTTCTTTATTGCGTTCTCTCTCTCTCTCTCTCTCTCTCTCTCTCTCTCTCTCTCTCTCTCTCTCGTATTCGGAGCTTCTCAGCCCTATTCATTATTTCCCACCGTCACCTTACATCTCCTTTGGGTCGCACACAAGTGAACTCAGGAATTCTGTTCCAGCCAATTCCCTCCGCTCGTATATCATGGCGCCTGAGGTGGCGCTATCCTGTGGCACTGCCTTCCTGCCCTCCAAGGGCACCTCCGAGCTACCTTTCGCCGGCCCCCTTGAGGGCACCAACCTACCTACCTACCTTTTTCCTTATTTTTTTCTTCTTCTTCCCTGGTTACCTTTTTTTTTTCGACCCCTTAGGAAAGCTATCTACCTTTCTTCCTCCTCCTTTGGAAAGTTATCTACCTTTCTACCTCCTCCTTAGGAAACCTGTCTATCTCTTCCTCCTGCTTATGAAACCTATCTTCCGTTATTCCTTTACTCTTAGGAAACCTATCTACCTTTCTTCCTCCTCCTTTGGAAAGTTATCTACCTTTCTACCTCCTCCTTAGGAAACCTATCTACCTTTCTTCCTCCAGCTTAGGAAATTTATCTACCCTTTTTCTTCCCCGTTAAGATTACTATCTACTTTTCTCCCCACCAATTAGGAAACCTATCAACCTTTCTTCTCCCTCCTTAGGGTACCACCAGCCTATTGCCTAAAAACTAAAATAGATATAAAAATAAAATAAAACCAAATAAAATATAATGACACCATCAGGTATGACACCTTGGCGTGCTCTTCCTTCCTGTTTTAATGCCACTTTCTTTTGCACCATCCTTTAATACCTATTCTTACACCCATTTCTAACACTAGGTTGTGATTTTAGATACATGATGAATATTCTTCATTCAAATGTAAAATCGTGTTATGCATTCACATCAACTAGGTACATTTTTCTGTTAGTACTGAAAACATACACACAGGCGTATATCTATTGTATATATATATATATATATATATATATATATATATATATATGATATATATATATATATATATATATATATATACACACATATACATACATAATACATACAATATAGTATGTGCTATATTATACATTTTGTATATTATATATATAGATTATATATATATATATAGATATATAGATATATATATATAATACATATTTGTAAATATACAGTCTTTCTCTTTCTCCCCCTGTCTTCTGTCTATTCTGTTCTCTTTGGTGGATTTCTTTGATCATTCAATTTTCCATCTACACTTACATCTTCGTTCTTTTCGCTGAAGTCCCTTTTAATTCCTCTTTGATGTCATCTACAGACGGATAACCTTTTCCCTTCCAATGCAACATCGATTCCATCTGTCAGTGCAAAGATTCGATTTTTATCCCTTCTTTTTCAAACCGTTTTTAGCATCAATGGTATTCTCATCCTCTCTTTCTTCCGTTCATCTTCGGGCATCATCTCTCCCTCCTTCTCCAATCTCTCTCTCTCCTCTCTCTCCTCTCTCTCTCTCTGTGTGTGTATTCTATGGGAAACTCCTTAATATTTTACCTCCTTTTTCCAATACCATTCTTGCGGGTTCTACAGCATCTTTAGCAGGCAAAACTCTCTAAACAGATCAGCTTTTTCGAACATAACTTTGTCTGATTTTCATAAGATTTTTTAGGGAAGAAGTTGGCCATGGATCAGCTGAAATTCGCCTATAACATGTTTACGAACCGGATCTAGATACAGATCCATATGAGATACTTGCCATGTTTATGAACCGGATCTAGATACAGATCCATATGAGATACTTGCCATGTTTATGAACCTGACCTAGATACAGATCCATATAAGATACTTGCTCTGTGGGTATCATCCAGAGGTCAACATCAGGCCTCTTATACCCTTTAATATCTTGCATTTACATGCCGCCCTAAGGCATGTGTCCGTGCTGGCCAGCTTAATTTAAAACTTACTAACAATCCTTGGGTGCTATGTATTATACTGAACACAGTGAGCTTTGAACTTCTTTGTTTTATGTCATAATATTCCTGGATGCACTAAAATTCCGAAATTATATGAATGAATGCAATTTACTCCCAGGTAGTACTCGAACCAACGCTTATTGGGAGAACAAGATCAGCTCTTAATTCACTTTGCCCTCTGAAAGAAAAAACTATCCTTCAATAGAGAGTGAAAGGCAGTTGAGGAATAGTTCTTAGATCTAAATAATAGTAGTACGAACGAAGATAAGGAATTCTTCAAAATAGACAGAACATCATAAAAGCATCGAGGTATTTCTCTGAATACCAAAAACACCTATTCCTGTCATCTTGGAAAGTATTTCTTTTAAGATGAGGAGTACCAAAATTCACTTCGTTTCAAGCCTTCATTGTCCCTTCTTATCTTCCTCTCTTCCTTCCTTCATCCTACAAATTTCTTACAAGGAGCGCCTACCCCTTCCTTTCCAATCTTGCCTTTTCCTCTTCCCATGCCATGTGTGTCAAGCAACCATATCATTCCTCTTTAAATTCCTCCTCCTCCTCCTCCTACCTCCATCTTCACTTCTTCCTCTCACTACATCTTCTCTCTTCAAGGCGTCTCCTAAAGACAGAGGGGTCCCCCCCAATCCCCCCCCCACCTCTCCCCTCTTCCCTCCTCCTCCCGCCTCCACTTCCTCTCATCCTTCCTTTTCCCCCTCCACTTCCCTACTTCCTTACCCCTATCTTCTGTTCCCTGTGCCGTTATCTCTTCCCACTAATGATATATGACATTATTCCGTAACGGTACTCAATATCTGTCCCGGGTCTTTGTAATTCAACCATAAACACTATTGGCTGCGGAATATGGTGCACTCTAAGGAGAGGCACCCGAAGGATGGAGGGTGGGTGGGTGGGTGGGTGGGGGTGGGGTAGGGGGAAGGTGCGGGGGGGGGGGGGGTGCGGGGGGCGGGCGGGCGGGAAGGAGAGAGAGAGAGACCACCTCGAGAAGGAATAGAGGTATGAGGAGACAGTAGGTAACATTCAAATATTTCTCTCTCTCTCTCTCTCTCTCTCTCTCTCTCTGAAGAATGCTTAAGCTAGATCAACATGACTGCATGCATATATAAATGCTCTGTATATATGGTAGTGATTATAAATGTGCACATATATACCTATATATCTAAAATAATCTAAAGCGTAACACATAAATTAAATAATGAAAAATTTTGACCCCTGTGAAATTCATCCATTCATCAAAATATCGGCGCCCCATTATCGATATCAAAGAGCTTAAATAGCTATTTAAATCATGAAAGTATCTCATCCTTAAATAAGCAGTTTGAACCTTTTACTTTGTTTATTTGAATTTTTAATTTTAATCTAATTATTCTATTATTTTTTTAACCAACCAACACTTTGAACCTCATTAGCCTTAAATGAACAATTTTAACTTTTTATTTCTTTATTTTAATTTTTAATTCAATTATTCATTATTTTCATTCGGAGAAAATAAAAAAAATACTAAAGAAAGGAAGACCTAAGAAGGATGCTATTTCTCTCCCTGTGCCTCATTTCGCAAAGATGTTTCTGCATCTCCCGAAGGAAATGAAGAGAAATAAATACAGTTCAAAGATAAACTCTTAATGGTGGGGAAATGGAATTTATTTTTTTCCTACAATTAGTAACATTTCTGCCTCGAGGAATTTCCTTATTTTCATGGAGGAAAATATTTATGATTCTTTATTAGGATGACTCACCAAATGTTGTAAAATTAGGGTTTATTCGTTTTAGGCAAAAAGCAGTTCTATCGACGAAAAAGATGAAGAGAAATGAAAAAAATTAAATGTTACTATTATTATTATTATTATTATTATTATTATTATTATTATTATTATTATTATTATTATTATTATTATCCAGACGATGAACCCTATTGACATGGAACAAGCCCACAGGAGCCATTAACTTGACGAGTTGATAAATAAATAGAAATAGAAAAAAATATAAGTAAATCGATAAAAGGGATCCTTGCATCAGCTTTGTCTTTAACATGAGGAGGTGGATAAATGAACTGTTATTTAGAAAAAATTCAAGCTTAGGTTCCCATTAATTATAATAAACTCAGGAACCTTTTCTTTAAAAGAAATAGGTTCCTGAGTAAGTAGTATCCTTAGTTTTCCAAGAACCAATGGGCTGCCCCGAAGGACTAGATATTTTTACGGGGCTAGGAACCAATTGGTCACCTAGCAACGGTACCTACAGCTTATTGTGGGATCCGAACCACATTATATCGAAAAATGAATTTCTATTGCCAGAAATAAATTCCTCTGATTCCATGTTGGCAGAGCCGGGAATCGAACTTCGGACCACCGGATTGGCAGCCGAGCGCGAAAACCACTCGTCCAGCAGGGAACTAATAGTTCCTAAAAAAAAAAAAAAAAAAAAAAAAAAAAAAAAAAACAAAAAAAAAAAAAAAAAAAAAAAAAAAAAAAAAAAAAAAAAAAAAAACTCAAGAACGCTGACCTGAAAAACTAAATACGTCCCAAAAAAAGATTTTGATAAAATAAATCCCAAAAAGGGAAACGCAAATTAACATTTAAAAAATAATGCATCATACAAGACAAACTCAAGAAATGTAACTTGAAAAAATGATTCCAGCAAAATGGACAAACTCAAATAAGCTAACTATAAAAAAAACACATCAACAAAAATAAAATAAAAACTCAACAACGCTATCTTAAAAAATAAATCGCACAAAAAAGACAAAATAAAAAGGCTAACTTTAAAAACCCCAGCAAAAGCTTCTTAAAAAAAATAACAACTACAGGAAAACTAACTGAAAAAAAAAAAAAAAAAAAAACCCCCTGAAAAAAAAAAAAAAAAAAAAAAAAAGGGCGGGGCCGCTTTACAGGTATAACATACTAAAAGGGGTGTAATCGGTCTCTTCCCCGTAACCCCATCCCCTTCCCCCCCTCAAAAAAAATAAAAAATAAAAATGAAAAAAAAAATAAGAGGACCCTCATTCCTTAACATAAGAGAATATCCAACGATACAAGCAACTATTCCCCTGCGTTCTTAACTGCCAAAGTTTGGTAATTATCCGCTTCAAAGCATAAAATTCTCGTGGGGGGAGGGGTTAGGGGAGGGAGGAAGGGGGAAGGGGGAGCGGAGGGAGAAGGGGTGGGGGGGTTTTCTTGAAGAAACGGGTGGGGGTTGGGGGGGGCCCGTTGGTCCGTTATCATAAACTCCTGCAGTCGCACTAAAATACTTTCGGAATTCCTTTTGGCAAAAGCATGACGCGTACACGTACAAACACACACACACACACAGATACAGACCATTACGATCAAGAAATTCTAAAATGAAAATTATGAATGATAATGGGAAGAACTAAGATGTAGTAAAAGAGCAGACCCAGAGAGCCTTCTACCAAAATTTTCGTGGAGATAAAATGGACAGAGATTTTGCAAAGGAAAATATTTCATGTTATATTATTTTATTATTATTATTATTAATTATTATTATTATTATTATTATTATTTATTATTAGATTATTCAGAAAATGAAACCTTTTCATACTCGACAAGACCACAGAGGCCACTAACTTGAAATTCAAACTTCCGAAGAACAGATCAATTGTAAAAGAAAAAATAAATAAATTAATTAATTAATAAACAAATAGCTAAAACTGTAAGTTACAAAATGCAATGAGAATAACCTTAGGGTAGTAATGCATTATTGCATCTCCGCTTGAACTTTCAAGGTCCCAATTGCAAATCATCCTCAGGGAGACTTATAGGTATGCAATATAATATAAACTGACGCGAGTATAAAAATAAAATCGTACAGATGAACTCAACATACCGGTAATAATAATAAAAACCAGTTAAAAAGGAAATGGAATAGATGTGATTACGAAGGGCATACATGCTTACCTGTGCTCTGCCGGACACAGATCGTAATGGTATGGTATCGTATAATTATCAAATTCGAAGCTATGAATACATAAATAAATAAATAAGGCTGGAAACAGAGAAATCTAACCGCAACATCTACCTGTTTTTTTTTATAATGTATCTTATGGCGAAACAAATCCACAGTTATGTATCTGTACAAACATATTAAAAAATAAATCTGAACAGATTTCCGTGTGCACCTGCCTAACCGAGATATACATATTTCCCCACATATTTTCTCACGCCCCCCCCCCCTTTAATGAAAAATTTAATTTCAAAAATAACTACTACACACCTGTGTATCTGTCTGCCTCAGGTATTCCTCACACCCCACAATTTTTAAAACAAAGTGTATCTGTCTGCCTCAGATATACTACAATTCCTCACACCCCACAATTTTTAAAACAAAGGGTATCTGTCTGCCTCAGATAAACTACAATTCCTCACACCCCACAATATTTAAAACAAACTAAAATTTCCGAAATAACTACACACTATTACATACCTGTGTACCTGTTTCCCCAGGTATACATTTTCTTACACACCCACAATTTTGGAAAAACTAAGACTTCAGAAAAACTACACGCTACATACCTGAGTACCTGTCTGCCCCAGGTATATATACATTTCATGACACCCCACAATTTCGAAATACCCCATTTCAGGAAAAGCTTCACACCTGTGTACCGGTTTAACCCAGGTATGCATTTCCTCACATACCCTCAAAATTTGACAAACCTAAAATTTCAGAAATACCTACACACTACACACACCTGTGCACCTGTCTGCCCCAGGTATATATATATAAATTTCCCCACACCCCACAATTTCCCAACACGCTCTATCTCCCGCGATCACCTCCCGATTTAGCGGGAATGAAATTAGTGGGGAATTTTCTTTTGAGAAATTTATTGCGGCTCTCAATCGAGCATGAAAGCCTTCGCCCAAATCCTCTCCTCCTCTGAAAAGGATGATATTATTGATGATGATGATGATGATGATAAATGAATGAAATGGTGGTGGTGGAGGGTGAATTATTAATGGTTTTCTTGCACGGTCCATTTCCCGGACGTCCTGAGGCTAACTGAAATCGTCTGGTTGTTTCGTAAAAGTGTTTGGTAAGATTATTTCAGGTTCATGTTCCTGGTGAAGGGATCGAGTGGGTATGAAGAAGTTGATAAGAATAACAAGAGTGGAATAGCTATTCGAAATATGCAGATTTTCACTTATTTCTACTTATCTTTGTAAACAAGTTTAACTTCACTTTCTAATTCCCATTCATCCTGTATTGGAAGCTTGTGTATGCTTCAGCATCGTGTCATTCCGTACAGTAAGGACAAAATTTTGAAAAAAAAAACTATACTATCTATTATCACAGCAATTACCTTGCTGAAGAACAGTTAATTTCATTTTCTCTCGTTTTTACGTGTAGAAGTATACATGTAGTTTCAAATAAGCACTCCTCTCTCTCTCTCTCTCTCTCTCTCTCTCTCTCTCTCTCTCTCTCTCTCTCTCTCTCTCAAATAAACACAAATACAGCTATTATATGTACATAATATTATTATATAATTTATAATATATATATATATATCTATATATAATATATTATATAATATATATATATACCTGCACACGCACATACATAAATACACACACACACACACACACATATATATAATATAATATATATATATATATATATATATATATATATATATATATATATATACATAAATTTCTGCATATTTACATAATTGTGCATAACCGCACCTGACGAAGCATCCCCCACTACTCTCCCCCCCAAACGAGACACTCACCCTGTCTATCTCCCTCCTCACTCTCATGAACTCACGCACGCCCGCCGGCGGCCGAGCTTGTATGTTACGGTCGCATCAGCAGCTGCAGCAGAAGCAACACAAGCAACAGCAGCAGCAACATCAGCAGCAGCAGCGACAAGCAAGCAAGCAAGCAAGCAGGCAAGCAAGGGCGATTCTTTCAGAGCGGCAGGAGAGGGCCTCGGCCTAATGTCACCTGAGCCGCGTGTGACCTTTCGCATTAGCGAGGCCTCTCTCAGCCTTTTATTGTCTGGGATTCACAGTTCCACTCACTCCGCCGATGAACAACAAAGAGCTAACGGCCAACGTTATGAATGGAGCAGCCGGCCGTTCCGTGTGCGAATGTTGCAACGGCGAGTTATTGTCAATCTGATATTATTGTAGCAACGACAATGGCAATGATAATAGTAATATAATAACAATAATGCAATATAATAAGGACAATAGGAGAATGCAATTAAGAATCAATGCGGAGCTGCTGCAATGGTGATTAGCGTCATTCCGTTATATCAACAAAGATATAGCAACAACTACGAAACTTTATCATAATGATTATATCTGATAATAACAATATGAGATTATAATTAATACTCAGTGCGGTGCTGCAATAGCGATTAGCGTTATTCTCTTATATATAAAAATAATGTATAGCAACAACTATGAAAGTTTATTGAGAGAGAGAGAGAGAGGAGAGAGAGAGAGAGAGAGAGAGAGGAGAGTTAACACTATCATACTTTTATATGTGCATTCTTAAGTACATTCTCTTATACAAGAAAAAAAAAAAATACAGCAACAACTAGGAAAGTCGATTAGGAGAGAGAGAGAGAGAGAGAGAGTTAACAAGCTAGCACGTTTATACGCATATTCCTAAACATTCATCTTTATTTACCGCTATTATCCATTAAAAAAAAATGAAAGGCACGAAACAGGTTACCAACTTAATGAAGACTTTTACAACCCATTTCGTTCACCAAAAAATAAACCTAATGATACCCACGTTACTCATAACACTCATATTATGGTATCCTCATCATGACATTCACGATACTCATATCATGATTACTCGCGCCCTTCCTTCTCCGTGAGGTGGGAGCAAGAAAGGCGTAAAGCGAAAAATGAAGATTTAGAACCTTCGTCAGAATAAGTTTTTTTTTTTTCGTTTTGCTTTTTTATTCTATTTATTTTTTCATTTGTTTAATTTTCATTTTTGCTTAATGATATTCACCTCTCATCATTTACTTATCATTATTCCACAATTATTACACTTCTCTTTCAGGCGGCGGTAGAAGTAAGAAAGACATAAATAATAAGATAATGTAAATTTACGGCCTGCTTTTTTTTTTTTTTTTTTTTTTTTGACGAGCAATTTCTATTCGTTGCCGGCAAAAGGGAAAACAAAGTGTTAATTTGATCCAATTTCGTTCGGAGTGGATAGCGCCCGGGATAGCGCTGCCACCCGGGATGGTCTTACCCAGGAGTAACATTATACCGTAAAGTAAATATAATGTAATTAGCGACGCGAAAACCATCTCTTCATTATACTCCTCCCTCGGACCGAAGTGGAATGGGAACACACGAGAGAGCAACAAAGATGATGACGATGCTGTGGGAGTTTCTAAAAAAAAAAAAAAAAAAAAAAGGAGGAGGGGAATTAAAAGTGAAGGAAAAGAAAATAATGAATAAATGAAAATCAACACGGATTAGCAATAATTACAATGAAAATTAAAAATACAAAAATGAAAGTAAATGGATAAACCATGCTAACGATGTAATAGAAAGTATTTATTATCATTGTTATATATTAATCAGAAGATGAACCCTATCCATATGGAACAAACCCACCACAGGGGACATAAACTAGAAATTCAAGCTCCCAAAGAATACGGTGATCATTATTACATAAAAGAAACTAAACAATAGGTCACTGAGCTAAGTATGGCAACGATAAAAACACGCACGAGGTACAAAATGGATGAAAAAAGAAGCAATAAAATTATACAAAGAAGACATGGAATAGCTTAGAAAAAATAATAGAATTGCACAAACAAAGCGAGGCCATGATTACAATAAACAAGGTATTACTGTCAGTGCTATATAGAGCATTTCAGCCGTACCACACTGTTCTAATATTTTCCAAAAGAGAAAGAACAATAGAAAAAAGAAAATAACGGGAAACGACGTTAAATAAAAGTAAAAAAAAAAAAGTAAATAAAAAATGGGGCCGCCTGCTTAGCGGAGTATCAGTGTTTACGAAATGAGAATTTTTCCTGGCGTTGCTCTGAAAGGAGGGAAAAGGATAATCGAGATGAAGAAAATGATGATGATGATGATGATGATGAGGACGGTGATGGTGATGGTGATGGTGAAGGCCCTCCCTCTGCCCTCTATAACCCCTTTCTCCCCTACCCCTTCCTTCTCCCCCCCAGGGCAGAATATTATCCAATCTCACAAATGCCCGTTTAAATACTGCTATGGAATGAGACATCCGGTGGAAACGACTTCGTCCATAAAGAGGCCTCTCCTTAAGGACCGCAAGATGATGATGCTTTTATATCTCGCAGCTCTGCTGCCATCCTGCTGCTTCTTCTGCTGCTCCTTCTGCTTCTGCTTCTGCTGAGTTTTGCTTTATTTTTTTACGCACAAACGTATGAATAAACGCAAACACATACATATACAACATACTGCATCTCGGCAGCGTTTTGCTTTTTTACGCATGAACAAACGCAAACACATACATATACAATTATACTGTACATATGCAGTGGATTTTGCTTTTTTAACGTACAAACGTACGAACAAACGGAGATACGCACATAAACAACATATTGTATCTATGCTGCGTTTTGCTGTTTTTACGTTTGAAGAAACGCAAACATATGTATACAGTATTCTGTATCTATGCAGCATTTTGCTTTTCTTTAACGAACGAACAAACATAAACACATACAGATACAACATACTGTACCAATGCTGCGTTTTGCTTTTTCCTTTTACACACACCAACGCTCTGAATTTTGAATTTTTTTTTAACACACCAACGCTCTCGAATACTGCTGCTGTTGCGTTTTTTTTTTTTTTTTTTTTTTTTCCCTTTTTTTGTTTAAAACGTACAAATGTACGAAACAAACATGCTGTATCTCTGCTGCGGTTTTGTTTTTTTTTTTTTTACCATATAAACGCTATGAACAAACGCAAACACATACGTACACAGCATTCTGTATCTAAGATGCGTTTTGCTTTTCTTTAACGTACTGACTTACGAACAAACGTTAACACATATGCAACATGCTGTATCTATGTTGTTTTTTTAACACACCAACGCTCTGGGAAGCTGATGATGCGTTTTTTTCTTTTACGTACAATCGTAAGAACAAACACCACACACATACACAACATATATACTGCAGCTATGCAGCGTTTTTTTTTTTTTTTTTTTTTTTGTACAAACGCTCACAACATATATACTCTCTATCCTCTATCTCTCTCTCTCTCTCTCTCTCTCTCTCTCTCTCTCTCATTTTTCACACCATACGAACAAGAGCTCACACACACAAATAAATCATACTGTATCTATACACTGTTCCGGGATGCTGCTATTTACTTTTTCCACACAAAAATATCATTGTACTCAGACTACATACCTTCGTTGTATGGACTTATAGTAATTCTGTAAACGTAAACAGAAGATTTCATTCCCGTACAAGATGATCTTGTTATGTCAAATAGCTCTTGAATGACGCGTTATTTTTCCTTTTATTTCTTTCATTTTTACGTCACGCACTAACATTCACACGAATACACACATACACACACAATGCCCGACACTGTGAGCATCACAGGATTTTTCTAATCACAACCATACACACAAACAAACACTACAAATATACATTACACGTTCTTGTCAAGATGTTTCAAGAACCAACGCTATACCCAATATCTAAAACATCAGAGGAATTACTCATACATTACGACCTCTAAGAGAAATTGAATTCACAAACACACGCAGTCACGCATGCGCACACAGGCCACACCTACGTATACGACGAGATCTGAAAACATTGCAAGAAAATTCAATTTTCGCGTAAAGCATAAAGCGTATCCTCCGTTGAAGTAATTTCCAACGAAACAAAATCATAGTGGAATCGGCCTCAGATTCAAAAACGAGCTGGAAATTGCTGCTACGACGAACTTCATAAATGCGGATGCATTTGCAAATATATTATTTCTTTATTATTATTAATAATATTATAATTATTATTATTGCGCCCTGATGCAACATCACATTCATGAAGCTGCCAGGCGTCAGGCCGCTCTGAGAGAGAGACAAAAAAATGCAACGCGTAAATGCATCTCCAATTATGAAACGTGTGTACTGCGAATATATATATATATATATATATATATATATATATATATATATATATATATATATATATATGTGTGTGTGTGTGTGTTGCGTGTGTGTGTGTGTGTGTGTGTATACATTCATATATAAGCTTAGTGTGTGTGTGTGTATATACATATATATATATATATATATATATATATATATATACATATATATTATATATATATATATATAGATATGCATAAACATATGTATATACTAACATACACATACATCAATACAAATACATGGACATAAAAGTTACGTAAATGAATGATGTCATGATGTAACGTGACATTTATTAACCTTTCCTGCGCCAAGCAGCTCTGTAAAAGCACAAATGCAATATGTTTGCCGAGTTGCTACATGCATCATGAAATCATTTTGCCCGGAGTTATTCTCGTAAACAGACAAAAGCGCGATGATATTATTAATATATATATATAATATATGAAATTATAATAATCTATTAATATATATATATAAATATATATATATAATATATATCTTATATATATATATATATATAGATTATATAATATACTATATTATTATTATATATATAGATATATCTTACTATACTATAAATGGGCGTTATATCTGTCCGTCCGTCCGATCTGTTATTCAATCACGGCCAAACGACTGGTCCGATGGCTTAAAACTTGGCAGGGTTATAGTGGAGGCCCCTAAGATGATTTATAATGGGTTATCAATCCTACCTCCCCTTCCCCCTCCCCCTCCGAAGAGAGTGGGGCCGGGGGGTGACAAGGGATTCCCTGAAACGGAAGCTGGGTCTGCCAGTGAACCGGGCCTGGTTATGTCCGTACGACTTAGTTCACTCTACGAATAATTTATCATACATAAATTTCTGTATACATATCACTTATCATTGGAAAAAAAAGAATACTATAGGGTAAACATCAATGACATAATAGTTAAAAAAACACAAGTGAGTCACTTATATGAAGCAGCTGATGAATATGCTTTCAGTAAGGATTAGTAAATAAATTGCTAGTATATATAAATTGTAAATATATATTTCATTTATAAAGCCATCTTAATAACTGTTTTATTTGATGTCAACACTTCTGCTTTTTTTCCCGATTCCCGTGCCATTCCCAGTACTCTGATTGATGAATTATGGCTACTAAACCTGGCGTCACAACATATCTACAGTGGGTTAGTGAAGCCATAATAAAATTAAGTATGAAATTATAATAAATCAATATTATACACACCGGGCATATATATATATATATATATATTGTGTAATATATACATAATATATCATATATATACATATATAGATGGATATCTTAAATAATACAAGGCAATTTTGTTACGTGAGATATAACCATAAATATCACGTTTCTACCTCTTACCTATACAGTATGAGGTTCGCTTCAGAACCACATAAATTCATCAAGTCCAAAAGACTCCACGATAACTTGAGACCCAGCCACCTTACCTGCAAGGACAAGAAAGACATAAAATTAGCGATTCGTTACTTAAACATCTGGTGATTTGTTAGTTAAACTTATAGCACAATTAACTGAGCTTATAATTACATTATTAATCAACACAAAGACTATCATCAGAGTGGCGACTTTTAGTGGTCGATTTTTTTTTTATAAGCTAAGGATATTTGAAGCTTATTTTGTAAGTATAATATCATTCATAGAACAAAATAGGCTAAGTAGGATAAGGAAAAGAAATACTTTTGACAGATGCAAAAAACAAAATCACAACGTGTGATCGTGATTACAAATGTAGGTCCACGTATTTATGTATTTTCAAGTGAATAGGAATGAAAATCAAATGTAAACGACAGCAGGTGAAAAACATTTTGACAGATGCGAAAAGAAATAATTTTGTGTGATCGTATAGTATATGTGAGGGTGCGCATATTCATGCATTTACAAGTGTGTAAGAATGAAAATCATATTTAAATAAAAAAATTTCTTAATCGTCACACTATACAAAAAAAAAAAAAAAAAAATTGAGCAGACTGTTTAGTCAGGTACTCAATAAAACCATTTTTTATCTTTCAGGTCAAATTCGCCACCTGAAATGTAATGAAACTGAAATTCTAAAATAAGTAGAAAATAATAAAAATAGAAAAATCACGGAATCGAAGCGAATTTAAAAAAAAAAAAAAAATAAATAAATAAATAAATAAATAAATAAAAAAGTGGGACACTCATTCGCAAATATTCAGTGAATCACAAAAAAAAAAAAAAAAAATATTTCAGTGACAGACATTTTAATATCATATGATCAACAGTGAGCTGCATTTTACAAAAATGTTAAATGTTAGATGCCAGTTTACAATGAAAAGGCCACTTGTTTTATTAGACTTTTCTATGTATTCCACTTTCATTAGTGATTTATAATTATTAGTGACGAAACATGAATATACGTAATCAATAAGAGATTATTATTATTATTATTATTATTATTATTATTATTATTAGGTAGACAGCCTTCAGGAATAATCAAAATAGTTAATAGCTGCTAAATGCAAATGTGTGAAACAATAAAAAATCAGTAGCAACAGATGTAGAAGTTTAAAAAACACACCAATATAACATGGAAAACGAGTGACTCTTTACAAATAAATAAATGAAAAAAATACACACAGCTCTGGTGCCTGTATCCCTATCACCACATGTGTCAGATTTCAATATTTATAAAAAATATTTTATGGAGATAATTATCATACACCAGCTTTATAATAAAGACCATCGGTCAACCTTGGCAACAGAACTGAAATCAAGCTAAAAATTTTAAACCACAACTTTAACGCAAAATGCTAACGATAAAAGCTACTCAATAACAAAAATCTGACGCACTTATGCAGAGAACATCAAACTTAATTAAACTAGGGAAATGGAATATAAAATCTGGCCAAACGGCCATCGCTGGGACCGATGAGGTCATCCAGCCCTGAAAGGGGAAACCGAGAGTAAGGAAGGTTTGAGAGGTGCAACCTTGCAGTTGCAATATGAAACAATTGTTAGGAGAGGGTGGAAAGTCAGAGAGAAGAACGAGAATATGAAGGGAGGCACAGTTAAAGGAATGGAAGGAGTTGCAGCTACGGGCCAGAAGGGACGCAGCAAATAACCTTAAGTAATACCTAAAATGCACCGCGCGAGGTGCACTGGCGACACTACCCCCTACGGGACAAGACTAAATTTGAAGCATCGTAAAGATAAATTTTCCAAAACAAGAAAAATGAAATACTTCCCAAACCAGCTCTCTGCGCAATTAAAAAAAAATAAATAAACACGATCTATTTTCAGAAAAAAAAGACACTGTCATCTGTGGAATTAAATTTAACTAAACTATTTTATTTCGGGGCGATTTTTAGCGTCGATTCAATCTCAAAAGCTCATC
>NC_087209.1:62727451-62729951 GCF_015104395.2 Macrobrachium nipponense
GAAACACACACACGCACACATATATCATTTATATATATATATATATATATATATATATATATATATATATATATATATATATATATATATATATATATATATATAAGCGAATACCACGGGAAATGATAGTCAGGAATCCAAGCGCTTTCGTCTTTATTCAGACATCGTCAAGGAGCTACTAAAGTACAATTGGAGAGGAAGGCCTCAGGTACAAACAAGATCAGGAATACCAGATGGTTAATTATCAAAAGGGTAAAAAATTAAAAGGGATAATCCAGGATTATCGGATATCACTTGGATTCCTGACTATCATTTTCCCGTGGTATTCGCTTATTTATGAAGTCACGTGCATCTACTGTGATTTTTTAAGCATATATATATATATATATATATATATTAATATATATATATGCATACTATATATATATATGTATAGATGTATGTATGCATGCATGTAACAGAAACGAATGATTAAACCTAAAAATCCAAGAAGTTACTACATTTTTTGTTTTTCACGATATCCAAATAATAAGAAACATTAAAAACCTACCCTTAACAAGAAACACACGCAAGAAGAAGAGATCTCCCAAATGATCGTCAAGTGAGAAGCGAGCCATAAATAAATAAATAAAAACATGAATAAATAAAAAGAATAAAAACAAGAAGTCTTGCCTTAACAAGAAGAGGAGATCCTCTCTCTCTCTCTCTCTCTCTCTCTCTGACGGACGGCCGTAAAGCAAAAAGGGGAGCCATAAACAATAATTTATGCCGATGTAAATCTCGCTAATGAAAGGGGCCACTATGCATTTAACACGACGCTTTTGACGGATAGATCAACAAAGTGACGCGTCAAAAAAGAGGATGGGGGTGGTGGGGGAGGTGGGGGAGACCTTAGAAGGGGACCCAGAGAGAGAGAGAGAGAGAGAGAGAGAGAAAGATGGAGAGAGAGAGAGAAAGATATTTGCCAACTAACTTTGATTATATATGAAAAAATATCTAAAACTAAACGGGAAGTGTCATTTTTGACGAGAGAGAGAGAGAGAGAGAGAGAGAGAGAGAGAGAGAGAGAGAATTGTTGCATCAGCTTCACTTTGCTTGAAAAAAAACACACACACGCAAAGGTAAACAAAAGAAATAATCAGGTGTCTGCTTGTTATGGCTTCATCAGAAGCTTTGCATGTTGTATGTAAATACTTCTGTAAACAAACGCATTATATCAAGGGTTATTCACACTTTGCCTACATAATGCGCTGATAAATAAAAATGGTTCGATTCGTTATCAATAAGTAAATGATTAAAGGATAGATTAAAAAGATATATATAATTCTTGTCAAAAGCACTGTAAAAGATAAAGCCCACTGAAGCCTAGATTTTAAAAAGTACATTGTATTTGTGTACTTCAGTGACAAAGTTTCAAAGAGTAACGATAATGGACGCTTAACAATTGTTCACTTAACTAAAACAAATAAAAATATGCTAATGAAACAACAATCTGCATTCATACTCGTTTGCAGCATTTTTTTAAATTAAAATAAAACAGGCAGGACAAAATGCGTGTTATATATACTCGTTGAAGGCATCAGTTGATATCTAAAAGTAATACAAACAAATAATGGATGTTTCCTCCCTGTAGAGAAACACGCTGCTTTCGGGAGATTTGTAAAATCGCATTGGCTTCTGAGATAAATTAGCAAGCAAATTGCCTGCTTGTTTGCAACGCCCTGACAGAGTTTGTATCCTGATCACCAGTATAACAGAACTTGACACTTCACTGTCTCTCTCTCTCTACAGACATAACACACAAATACATATATTATATATATATATATATATATATATTATATATATTTTTTTATATATATATGATAGATACATATAAGCATAAATGTGTTATAATTAAATATATAGATATCCATCAATTGTATACATATCTATTCGAACCACTTTTTGAATACACTGTCCACTACAGGCCTTAAATCCAAGTGGGAGACAAAGAATTTTGTGTTTGCCGAACGTATTTTAAAATGCGTTAGGAATCTAGTGTAGAGCTCATTGTGACCATTAAAATACACACGAAGTAACACACAACTATATATATATATATATATATATATAGATATATATATATATATATATATATATTATGCGTGTGTGTGTGTGTGTGTGTGGTGTGTGTGTTGTGTGTGTTGTATATATATTATATATATATATATATATATATATATATTATATATATATATATATATATATACATATATATATATATATAATATATATATATACATATATATATATGTATATATATTATATATATATCCTATATATTTATCATACATACATACATATATATATATATATCTCTCTCTTAATTATTTGTACACTTAATACTTTCTTTTCCAGAAGCAGCGTTAATCCCTTCAAACGGAATTTGAAATTGATGTTCAAGCCGCATTAACCTCACCGGAAAGCAAAGTTAAAAAGTCCATCATTATTCCGGCCG
>NC_087209.1:62737451-62747451 GCF_015104395.2 Macrobrachium nipponense
GATGTCTCAATATTAAGTATTTGCTTGCTGCTTCTTTCTGAATTTAACACAAGTTAATGCAAAATCGAGAATTAATTAACATTACAAAATTATTATTATTATTAATTAAAAAATTTAAATTTTATTATTATTATTATTATCATTATTATTACAAAAATCGATTAATTATTATTATTATTATTATTATTATTATCATTATTATTAACAAAAATCGAAAATTTTGTTATTATTATTATTATTATTATTATTATTATTATATTATTATTATTATCATTCATCGTTTCAGGGTCTGCTTTCAATCCGGATTCTGAATTTTGCAGGAATCACAATTATAATTATTATCATTATTATTACAAAATCAAGAATTAATTAATTATTATTTTTTTTTTTTTTTTTTTGCTCTATCACAGTCCTCTAATTCGACTGGGTTGGTATTTATAGTGTGGGGTTCCGGGTTGCATCCTGCCTCCTTCAGGAGTCCATCACTTTTCTTACTATGTGTGCCGTTTCTAGGATCACACTCTTCTGCATGAGTCCTGGAGCTACTTCAGGCCTCTAGTTTTTTCTAGATTCCTTTTCAGGGATCTTGGGATCGTGCCTAGTGCTCCTATGATTATGGGTACGATTTCCACTGGCATATCCCAATATCCTTCTTATTTCTATTTTCAGATCTTGATACTTATCCATTTTTTCCCTCTCTTTCTCTTCAACTCTGGTGTCCCATGGTATTTGCCACATCAATGAGTGATACTTTCTTCTTGACTTTGTCAATCAACGTCACGTCTGGGTCTGTTTGCACGTATCACACCCTATCCGTTTTTTTCTGATACCATAGTCCCAGAGGATCTTTGCCTGATCGTTTTTCTATCACTCCTTCAGGTTGGTGCTCGTACACTTATTACTGCAAGGTAGCTGATGTTTCTTGCACAGGCTCCAGTGGAGGGCTTTTGCCACTGAATCATGCCCCTCTTTTTTATACTGGTTCTGTGCAAGTGCCGGGCATTCACTTGCTATGTGGTTTATGGTTTCATTTTTCGTATTGCACTTCCTAACATATGGGAGAGATGTTATTTTCCGTCTATCGTTCTTTTTTGAATATATATCTGGTTCTTAGGGGCCTGATCTTGTGCCGCTGTTATCATCCTTCAGTTTCCTTCTTTAGCTCTCCACTTCTGTAGCCATTGCCAATTATCATCGCTGGCTAAGTTCTTTAGTCTGTCTCATGTATTGTCCAGTGCATTGGTTTGTTGTGCCACGTCCTCTGTTCTGTCTGTCTTTCTCCTGTCTCTGTATATTTCTGGGTCTTCGTCTACTTTTATTAGTCCTTCTTCCCATGCACTCTTTAGCCACTCGTCTTCACTGGTTTTCAGATATTGCCCCAGTGCTCTGTTCTCAATGTTGACGCAGTCCTCTATACTTAGTAGTCCTCTCCCTCCTTCCTTTCGTGTTATGTATAGTCTGTCCGTATTTGCTCTTGGGTGTAGTGCTTTGTGTATTGTCATATGTTTCCTGGTTTTCTGATCTATGCTGCGGAGTTCTGCCTTCGTCCATTCCACTATTCCTGCGCTGTATCTGATTACTGGCACTGCCCATGTGTTTATGGCTTTTATCATATTTCCTCCATTGAGTTTGACTTGAGTATCGCCTTGAGTCTCTGCATATATTCTTTCCTGATCGTGTCCTTCATCTTCTTTGGTGTTTTTTATATCCCCTCCTTCCATTATTCCCAGGTATTTGTATTTTCTGTCTCATCTATGTGTTTGAATGTTGCTCCCATCTGGTAGCTTTATCCCTTCAGTTCTCGTTACTTTGCCTTTTTGTATGTTGACTAAGGCGCATTTTTCTATTCCAAACTCCATCCTGATGTCCCCAGATACAATCCTTACAGTCTGGATTAGGGTGTCTATTTCCTTGATGCTCTTACCATACAGCTTGATGTCGTCCGATGAAACATCAGATGGTTAATCTATTGCCTCTTTTCTTGAGTTGGTACCCGGCATCCATCTGCTGTAGTACTTTTGTCATGGGAATCATGGCTACTACGAAGAGTAGAGGGGACAGTGAGTCGCCCTGGAAGATCCCTCTCCTGATATTAACCTCTGCTAGTCTTATTCCAGAGCTTGTAAGTATTGTATTCCAGTGCGCATTGTATTTTTGAGGAAGCTGATGGTATTCCTCTGCCCCATATATTTTCAGGATTATTATTATTATTCTTATTATTATTAATTATTATTTATTTTATTGATTATTATATTATTATTATTATTATTATTATTATCATTATTATATTATTATTATTATTATTATAGAAGAATTATCATCATTATATTATTATTATGTATAGAATTAGAATTAATTAATTATTATCATTATTATTACAAATGCTTATTATTATTATTATTATTATTATTAGTTATTATAGAATTAGAATGATTAATTTATTATTATTATTATCATCGCTTCAGCGTCTGCTTTCAGTCCGGAATCTGAAGCGAGCAGGAATCAGCCAAAAGCAATCTACAATCACCAGCGCGTGGGTGCACAAACCCGACTTCAAACACACCTTGCCATTTGAAGGGACGAGACAGAGGCGCAGATGTCACGACCACCTGGAGACTCAAGATCAATGGATTCTTTTATCCGAAAATGGGGCGACAAACTAAGTTTATCCCGGGCACGGCGACAGCACATCTTGTCAAACTACGTACCCATGCAACGAAAATCCCTCCAGGGCAGGATTCTGGAAGGGGATGGGCAGGGAGGGAGGGGATTCGGAAAGTTGGGGGAGGGACTGGTGGGAGATTCGGAAAGGGGAGGGGATTAGCGAAAAAATGAGGGGATGAGCCGAGGGAGGGGATGAAAGGAGGCATTGGGATGGGTTCGGAAAGGGAGGGCAGGGAGGGGATTCGATTGGAGGGGAGGGGGGGGGGGGGGGGTTCAGATAAGGAATGGGCAGAAGGGAGGGGATTCGAAAAGTGGGGGGTAGGAGCAGTCGTAATCTGGGATGAGGATGCCATTCTCAGCCCTCACTAAACTACATAAATTTTTGTTTCGACTTGTGTTTTAACATTTGCGTTTGTTTTTATGCTTCCTTTATTATTACTATTATCCCTGTTCTTCAGTGTTATATACCCACAATAAATACAAATACAAGATATAATAAATAAATATAACAATCATGACAAAACACATCCGGAAACTCTATGGTACTCAGTTGCCAAATTTCTCTTAACAAGGAAACACAAATGATATCATAAAATATACCTCTTCTTACAAAAACACAGACACCTCAATTTACGCAGGTCATGTTAAACGCATATTCCAGTTAATATCACGGTTATAAAACCATAATTATAATATGGGCAGCTCGGTAAAAAAACAGGAAAAACGTCCGAATCAAGTTGGACTAGGAAGATGAAATGTAATGTAATCTCCACCAATACAGGAGACCATTAAGGTTTATGGTGGTCTTTCAGCATGCAGAGGGTTCCTAAACCTTTCTATACATTATTCAACAGACATTCGCTCTACAAAAAGGCAAGCGTTTTACTTTAATGACTGTCAAAATTAAAACAAATTAGAAATAGACATTTGGACTCACAACTCAGCCTGGGTGACAGGGGTACTAATACACCGCCTTGAGGAGTCCCTCAGCTGTTCCTCCGGATACTACTGATACATACTTCTCACCACCTCCCCTTTGTCTCAACCCCATCATGTAAGCACGCACAAACACACACACACGCACACACATACACACACACACACATCAAGGACCCCTCATCCCAACAAGAGATCAAGCAGCGTCCTATAGTTGAAGATCCATCGGCTAATTGTGGAGTATTGAATAGCAAATTGTCTTTGCAATTGCACGGACGTGTTTGATCGGTGCAGTGAATAGCAATGGCCTGCTGATGAGAAGACGCCCCCGAAGGATTACTTGGAACCGAAGGAAGACGCTCGCTGCTCGCGTCAATAGAGACTGTGGCGGCATCAGGAACTGTGCAGGATATTTTTTTTCCAGGATATTTTTTTTTTCTTTGGAGTTCTCTGTTCTCGTTTCGAGGAATCCTTCCATTTATGCAACACGTATAACATTGCAAGGGGAGGTCTGCATCGGAAATGCATTGCACATTCAAGCTCAGATCAGCTTTAAAAGGTTATATCGGCGCAGATTTAAATGCTTTCAAGTGTTTATCAAAGCTCCCATTACTATCAAATAACAATGCAATTATCACTTTAGTGATTGGTCAGTTCACACTGATGTTCCGTTCACAAAGGATGGCGGAATTAAAGGGCGTTTGCACGAAAGATACAAAAGCATAATTTAACATGTTAAAGACTTCAACCATAATAGGAAAAGATAAATAAATAAGTACAAAGTAATGGAAAACAAAAGATAATAAATATGAAAAATATGTCAATTCAAAAGCCAGTTCCAATACGAAGCAAAACACTAATAAAACGACATAAATACCCTTTGGAGCAACATCCCGTTTTCTTTCCTTTCATAAATACACAAGCGAGTGAAAAATCACATTAATAATTCGTGATAATGAAGAAAGGAAGAATTATAGAATTTAAACCCAAGGACCTAAGAGGTCCTTGGGTTGAAAGGGAAATAAACAGTAAATAGGTTTGAAAGGTATAACAAGAAGAAAACCTGGCATTTGCACTATAAAACAATTGTTAGAGAGGGTGGAGAGTCAGATGGACGAAAAAGAATATGAACGGAGGTACAGTCGACGGAGTGAAAGACGTTGCAGCTAGGGACCGAAGAGACGCTGCAAAGAACCCTAAATAACGCCTACAGTGCACCGCGTGAGGTGCACTGACGGCACTATCCCAATACGGAACTCATGGTTATAAAGTACTGAGAACAAATCCACAGCGGCATAGACTCTCCTACCGAAATAAGATCAAATTCAAGTTTCATAAAACGCCAAAGTTAAATACGATGCGGCCCGTGGATCCCTCTCCCCACCCATCCCTCCCCAACCCTACCCCCGCCCCCGCCCCGTTAGCCAACAGGTACCGAGGGAGGGAAAAGTCAACACATTTCGGCAAACACAAATCTGAGGCTGGGGAAATGAACAGTTGCTCGTGTGACGTCATCGTACCTCTGGCAGTTTTTCGGTAGAGTCTTGCTTCTTTCATTACTCACTCAAATTCTTGTTACATCACAACCGTCATTGTACACAAACTCTCTCATTATTGTACAAAATCTTTCTCATTATTAGCTACATCCTCACATGCAATGTATAACTACTCCAATACAATATTTCTCGCATTTTATTATACTTACATTTTTATCTATTTATTTGTTCATTCGGTTTTTCTTTTGCAATGTGATGTCTTCTTTCTGTATTTCCCTTTGCCTCCTTATACTTCTTTCTAACGAACACCCTATTCTTTGGAAGCTTGAATTTCGAGCCAATGGCCCCAGTGGCCTTGTTCTATAGGAATATGGTTCTTCTCTGAATAATAATAATAATAATAATAATAATAATAATAATAATAATAATAATAATAATA
This sequence comes from Macrobrachium nipponense, assembly GCF_015104395.2. Taxonomy (NCBI): domain Eukaryota; kingdom Metazoa; phylum Arthropoda; class Malacostraca; order Decapoda; family Palaemonidae; genus Macrobrachium; species Macrobrachium nipponense. The sequence goes on from NC_087209.1 coordinate 62,742,987, forward strand.
ATAATAATAATGAACCAAACAAAGACTTCTTTCAGTTTTTTTCTGAAGATGGAAAAAGAAACCCACAAGATTACCGGGTATAACTTGTTTACTTTTAAGTAAAATACTAAAACTCCAGTATTCTGAGATGGAAAAGAGGAAAAAAAACCCTGCCCCAAATGATTACCGAGTATAACTTTGTTTACCTGTAATGCTATCTTTTACCTTAGTATTTTACCTAGAACTCCAGTAAAATACTAAAAAGTAAACAAGTTAAACTCAATTTCCTTGTGGATTTCTTTATCCTATAATAATAATGATAATAAAACCATACTACAACAACCTGGAAAAGCAGATAGCTACAAGCCCAACAGCCCTGACAAGGAAAAGAAACAAATACAGGAAATGAATAAACTATGAAAGAGAAATAATAAATCAAATGAGATTAATGACAAAGTAAAATCAAGGGAAGTGTTTGTTTGGAACAGCTACGAATGTTACCAACAGATCATCTACTTATACAGCTGTTTAAGGGGAAAATGGTTATTCATGAATATCTCATAAGATTTTAGCCTTAATGCGATGCACTGTGAAAATTCAAAACAATCAATGACCCTTAACAATAAATCGCTTTACTAGACCATTCCTAACGTGGCAAAGGTTCCTATACATTAATAAAAAATTCTGAATGGCCCTTTACAAGAAGACAAGGAAGCTATTAGCCCCATCAAAATGCCAAGCTCGAGACTTAAGTCTAAAAGGATAAACCAAAATAAATAATAGGAAAAAAGTTAGATAAATAAGAAATAAAATAAAGCCTCTCCTCAAAAATGCTCTACCTACCTTTATATATAACTCATTGGAACAATCCTTAATTATATGAAAATGCAAGCCGCATGCATTGTTTGATAGTGTCTTCGCAAGCAAACGTACATATGTACAACACAGGCTTAGCTTCAACTAGACATTTCAAACGGAAATTGACTTGGCGGATGTCAAATTCAAAACGTTCTTATATCCAGTATGACATCCAAACAATAGGATGTCACACACAAAAAAGACCTTGTCTACAACTTGACATCTGCACGAAAATTAAGTAAATAACGAATGGACATCATCAGAGCAAATCTATATACCACGAACTATATTATAATATATATCCATTTCCAAAGAAGACGTAAGCGAGAACCCTTATGGTAACTGCTTGCTAATCTCTGTGACAACTTCCGCCCAGCTGTGTGTGAGAGAGAGAGAGAGAGAGACTGTGGCACAGCTTGCGTAAAAGTGGGTCCTTGATGAATGAACTTGGTATCGCTCGAGTTCCGTCCGCATTATCAGTCAGTGACTCTGTTCAGTTTCAGCAGGGGCACCACGGGAGGGTCACTCTCTGATGGCATGCGCCCGTCCCGTGTGCACTTGGGGGCTCGCCTGCGCGCGCGCACGCGAGCGTTTCAAGTCAGAGACATTTTTTAAGGGGTGTGTGAAAGTGTTCATGATGGATGATGCTACTGCTGTTACCACTAGAATGTCATAGAATATAGAATTTTAGACCAAGCGCTGCGACCTATATGGTCATTCAGCACTGAAAGGAACATTGATAGTAAGAAGTGGAAAGTCATATTGGCAGAGAGAGAATATGAACAGAGATACAGTAAAAGAAAAGAAATAGATTGCAGCTATGGGCTGAAGGGGCACTCCAATGACTCTTAAGTAAAGCCTACTACTCTAGGCTAAATTACAAACCAGATATCTACGGTCCTAGATTTTGCAAATAATGTGTAGAATTCTCCATGTCGAGAACATGAGTAACTTTGTATAAGGTCCACAATAATATATCCTGGGTTTATCTTGGACTGAAAATGAACCCAGGGTAGGGTTCGAAAGCTTTTTACACATTTTTATACAATCTCACATTTTACCACTGATATGTCATTGTGGACCTTATACAAACGCAAGTAATGGTATAAAATGCTATAGAAATAACTTATGCGTACAAAACACTTATTTCATTCATTCTTTTCTTGTGAACCCAAAATCCATGAGTATATTCCTTGCCCCGAAAAAAATAAGCAATTCATTAGCTTGAAAATACAGAAGGAAAAATAATCCTGTGTTCATTTACTTAGTTCGTTCCAATTAAGGTAAAAAAAAAAATTCTTTGAAAAAAGTATTCTCACAGTAGCCTTCGTATACACTTAACGACTTTACCCAAAAGCCTTGAATATTCTCGGAGCTTTTTTTATCTTTTTTCTTTTTTTAGGGTGAAAGTTAACTACCTTCCAATTACTTTAGATCTTCTCTTGCTTTGGAAGAATTTTTTCTCAATATCTGCTTACCTTTCCGTTTCTCTCTACCTATCACAACTCTCTTTTGTGTCTATTTAGCCCTCTCTCTCTCTCTCTCTCTCTCTCTCTCTCTCTCTCTCTCTCTCTCTCAAAATGTAATAACCCCCGTGCACTTCTCCCTCAATAAACCTGATTAATATCCTCCTTAAAAAAAAGGGTGAAAAATGAAGGGAAGGAAAAAATAAAATCGAACCTGGCCACCAAATAATGAGAAACAAACCTGACGAACTGAAAGAAATCTGAAATAAGAGATCCCGACTCCCAGGTTATCCTACTACAATATTGACGAAGGAGGAAAGGCAGCCGGGAACTCGAACTCTAAGAAGCCTCTCTCTCTCTCTCCACTCTCTCCCGGACATCTCATCTCGTCTCTCTCTCTCTCTCTCTCTCTCTCCAAGATGATGAGGATCCTGGAGAAGAAGGGATGGGAGAAGGAGGTGACGTTTCAAATAGGACACCTTTCTACCTCAGAAATTATGGAGAGAGAGAGAGGAGAGAGAGAGAAGAGAGAGAGAGAGAGAGAGAGAGAGAGAGAGAGAGAGAGAGATTCCCATTAAATACCATAGTAACAAAGCACACTCACATTATATATACATATAAATATATATATATTAATATATATATATATATATATATATATATATATATAATATATAATATATATATAGTATATATATATATATATAATATATATATATTATATATATATATATATATATATATATATATATATATATGTATGTATATATATATAATATATAGTACATATATATATATATATATAGTATATATATATATATATATAATATATATATATATATATATATTATGTACATATATAATATATATATATATATATCTATATATATAAATTACTATATGTACATAAATATAGTTAGAGAAACAAATATCTAGATAGATAGAAAGTTAACTTCAAAATAACTCATTAGATAAACTTTGTACGTGTTTCCTGTTACTTCCAGATGTTTCCATTCTCACGATTATTCTCCTTATTATTTATCATTATCTTCCCATTCAAATTCTTCATCAGCGCCATTGTCCCCGTTACCATCACCACTAACTATCGGAAGGGAAGAGCGAATCTTGGACAAATGCACCAGTAAGAACGGTCACGATGTCGCTGATTTGTATTCAAGTTGTTTATAATATGTGTGTGAAAAACCAAAGTTAAAATTGACAAGAACAGTTCCTTTGACAAGAGTGATACCAAAACACAAAACCAAAAAAAAATCCCTAAACTCCTTATTCAACACCAACAAAACCTCCATAAATCTCCTCATTGAACACCAAAATAAATCCCAAAATCTCCTCAATCAACACGAACTAAAACATCCCAAAATCTCCTCATTCAACACCAAAATAAATCCCAAAATCTCCTCAATCAACACCAACAAAACATCCCAAAATCTCCTCATTCAACACCAACAAAATAGCCCCAAAACAGCCCAAACTCTCCTCAATCAACACCAAGAAAACATACCTAAATCTCCTCAATCAACACCAAAAAAACATCCCAAAAATCTCCTCATTCAACACCAACAAAACACCCCAAAAATTTCCTCATTCAACACCAACAAAACATCCAAAATCCCCTCATTCAACACCAACTAAACATCCAAAATCTCCTCATTCAACACCAACAAAACATCCAAAATCTCCTCATTCAACACCAACAAAACATCCAAATCTCCTCATTCAACACAACAAAACATCCAAAATCCCTCATTCAACACCAACTAAACATCCAAAATCTCCTCATTCACACCACCAAAACATCCAAAATCTCCTTATTCAACACCAACAAAACATTCAAAATCTCCACAATCAACACTGACAATTGAGCCCAAAATCTCCTCAGTCACCACCAACAAACATCCCCAAACCTAAATCAACACCAACAAAACAGCCCAAATTCAATCAACACCAACAAAATCTCCGTAGAAATCTCCACCATAGAAGAGGCATCATCAATCTCCTTGCCATTTTTAATCTTTCATCTTCCCATCCATTTACCAAAGCGATTGCAGGCGGCATAAGGCTCAGGCTCTTCTTATTAGGCCTACCGCACACAAAAGGGTAAGGCCGCTAATGTAATTTCCTAATACCATTGGGATATGCCC
>NC_087209.1:62752451-62754091 GCF_015104395.2 Macrobrachium nipponense
CATCTGACGTATTATCTAACTCTCTCTAATCTCTCTCTCTCTCTCTTCTTTGTACAAGTTCTTCTAAGAGTCCAGAGGTAAACTCATTCCATAGTTTCTCTCCCTCGATTCTCTCTTATTATTCTTTTCCCTTTTTCATAAAATGTAAAAATCCCAGGGAACCACCTCATTTCACATTGCTCTCTCTCTCTCTCTCTCTCTCCTTTTTATTCTCCCTCTTGTTCTTGTTACTAAGTCCAGGAGCCACTTCCTAACTACGTCTCATTCATTTTTGTCTTTGTTTTCTTAGTCTGAATTCCAAATCTGTTTACTTCACCAAGCTATCTTTTAACTTTAGATTTCCTCTCTCTTATTCGGTTCTCTTTACACCTTCTATTTGTTTGGGATATTGTATTCGTATTATGTCTTCTGCCCCTGCCCCTTTGTTCCTATTCTATTATATATATATAAAAAAAAAAGACACTCGTTCTCCACCAATTCTTTAGTTGCAGTTTCTATTAATAACTAATAACACTACCATCATATTATAGACTTTTGTTATCTGTTTTTATTGGTGCTTTTGTTATAAATGTTATGTCCAGCACATTAAACATCAGAAACCCAAGCAAACCTTTAACAAAACACTTGCAAGGTTTCGCAAACCCCAAGTTAAAACCTCCAAATGACTGGGGATAAAAAAAAACAATTTGTGACATAAACCTCAGAAATCCAAGCAACCCCTCAGCAAAACCCCTGGGAGGTTTCGCGTAGAACCCCACAGGACTGGGGTTGATGTTTCCCCGTGGGTGAAACAATACCTAAAAATATATAAAGTTCACTTTATGAAGTGCCCCTCAGAAACCCAAGCAACCCCTCAGCAAAACCTTTTGGGAGGTTTCGCGAATCACGAGTCAAGAACAACCCCACGCGACTGGGGTTGCCGTTTCCCCTTGGATAAAACAAAAATTCAATTCAATTTATGAAATAAACTTCAGAAATCCAAACAACTCCTCAGCAGAACCTCTGTGAGGTTTCGCGGAGAGCCCCGCAGGACTGGGGTTGCTCTGGGGTTGCTAAGGGAATGAGGAAAGGGAGGTCGAAACTGACCTAACAAATGGCAACAGCCAACTCACTCCATTTCCCAAGATCAGTTTCTTGTCTTTCACTGGCAAGGCATCAATTCCAGTGATGGCCATTTAATTATAGGTCGTCTCGACCCTTCCCCCTCCCCCCACTTTAAACGACGACCCCCTTTCGCGAGGCATTCCTACAAATAATTTCTATTTTTCACATTTCCAGTATTTTTACGTTTTTCGTTTTTAAACAACGAGGAGGGTGGTAAACGAAATATCTGTTTTTATAAGGAATCGATAATTTAGTAATTTTAGTTTTTACATCATTTACTTCAACTCTAGAGATTCTAATTCCAGTTTCTCAGTTTGCCTTCTTTTCTAAGTCTCTAAACTCATCTATTTCTTAACCGTACCGAATTTCTTACGTTTTACTTTTCATGTTCCCACTCTTTCTCTATCATTCCAAGGCGCAAATTACGACCTTTCCCTTATTATTCCAGAAGATCTGTTTCCAGTTCACTCTTACCATTCCTGGAAATGAACTTTCAGCTGATTCTTACTATTACATGACTGGTTTTCTTTTCATTC
>NC_087209.1:62754591-62759591 GCF_015104395.2 Macrobrachium nipponense
TGATGATATAAACACAAATATTATTATTCCTTTTTATAAAATGGTGACACTCGGCATTAAATCCAGGTTATTTACAGGACACAACGCAAATATATGAGAGAGAGAGAGAGAGAGAGAGAGAGAGAGAGCCTCGGAAAGAACAGAATGGAGACTACAAAACCAGGAAAGGACCAGGCATCTTGAGAAACTATTGTGTAGGATGAGAAAGGCCTCATTTTTCTCGAAACATTCTCATACTGCAGCCATTATTGACAAGATCGCTCCTGGCCATTCTCATTCATCAGCCAGAAATACTGTTTCGTTTCCATCTCTGTTGCTTCTTCTTCTTCTTCTTCTTCTTCCTCGTGTTGCCACGGGGCATCAACTCCTCCTTTTACTTTTTTCTCACGCCAGTACGCTCCCACCCTCTCCTACCCGCCTCCACCCCCCTCCACCCTCCTCCTCCTCCTCCAACTCCTACTAATCAATCCATGCCTCTTTTTTCTCATCTTTCTGTGGCATCGGCATCTCTAACCAACTCGTCCTCCCCTTCCTGCTTTTCATCCTTCCTGCCTTACCCTCTTCCCTTCTCCGCCTCCTCCTCATTTCCCAATACCCCCAGTCGTCTTCCTACTCCTTCTCTCTCCGCTTCCTCTCCTCCTCCTCCTCTCCTTCCCTCCCCCCTTCCCCTCCTCATTTCCCTCTCTACTATTAACCACCATTACCACCAAACAGTTCGTCTTCCTACTTTTTATCCTTCTCTTCCTCCTTCCTCCTCATTTCCTTACTTCCCTTCTCCTTCTCCTCCTCTCCTTTTCCTTCTCCTCCTCCTCCTCCTCATTTAACACCATTACCACCAAACAGTTCTTCTTCCTCCCATCTCTAACACCAACACCACCAACCACTTCCTCCTGTTCCTAATCCCGTTCCAGGAACCGGTATTTGTACCCCAGCCCCACCCCACCCCACCCCCCCCATCCCACCCAAGCCCCCACCTCCTTCACTGCCCAAGGAAGGCCCTGAACATCACAAGTGTGGCGTCGCCTGTCGCCAACCAGAATATCACCGGAAAATACACCTGAAATATGACGGTTGCCGTAATCGTAATGAGCTCTTAATCTGATTTGTTGACGGCGATGCAAAATAAATAAATAAAATAAATAAAAATGGCAATCTCTTCGGTTTACCCACAGCAACATTATCATTTTTGTGGGGGTTGGGGGTGTGGTGATTCCAGCTAACATGGATTTCCTTTTTCAGGACATGACCGATTAAAGATGATTTATGGATCGGCTTTCTGATTATTTATTTTTACAAAAATGGAGTGTTGGGATATTTAGCAGGATGTCCAAATCCACAATTCTGAACCAAATGGCCTGGCATACGGACTGGAAAGTAAGCGTATATTACGTGAAATTTATATGATAGAGCTATTACCATGCATCGCAATTTTTCCTCAAGATCTGGGGGACCTTTGAACGGTTGAATAATAGCCATCGTGAGATAAAAGTAAAATTGCCAGACATGATTATAAAATAAACAAACAGACAAAAAACACCTGTATGGCACAGTTATAATGTTTCTATAAATTAACTAGACACATAATAAATTCGTAAACAACTAAATAACCAGTCAGAAAATGCCAATTTTCGTCAATACAATTCGCACATATACCCAAATAATGTCCTCAAGATATAATCAATATAGAGTAGTTACCTAAATATTCTCTGCAGTGAGCGTAAACCTGAACATTCTCCAAGGAGCAGAGAGAGAGAGAGAGAGAGAGAGAGAGAGAGAGAGAGAGAGAGAGCCATTTATAATAGAAAGCACTAAAGCGAGGTCAAGATAGCAAGCAACCTGGAATACTGACGTAGCACACATACAGAGAGAGAGAGAGAGAGAGAGAGAGAGAGAGAGAGAGAGAGAGAGCGAGAGAGAGAGTGTGCAGAAAATAATTTAAAGATATTAAGACCAGAGAGAGAGAGAGAGAGAGAGAGAGGAGATGAGAGAGAGAGAGAGAGAGAGAGGGGTGCAGAAAATAATAGATAAAATTTAAAGAACAGAGAGAGAGAGAGAGAGAGAGAGAGAGAGAGAGAGAGAGAAAGAGAGAGAGAGAGAGAGAGAGAGAGGTGCAGAAAATAATAAAAGATAAAAAATAAAGAACCAGAGAGAGAGAGAGAGAGAGAGAGGAAATGAAATGAAAATGGCGTAACTCTCTGCAGTGAATGTAAACCTGTATATTCTCAAAGAAATACAGATAATGATAAAAGATAAAAAAGAAAGGAGAGAGAGAGAGAGAGAGAGAGAGAGAGAGAGAGAGAGAGAGAGAGAGCAGATCTTTCTCTAAGTATCGATTCGAAAGCGAATTAAATCCAAGTCTCTCTCACTTCAGTCTTGTATTTAAGACCCTCGCAACACTTCCAATTGTGTTGGAAACACACACACACATTCTCTCTCTCTCTCTCTCTCTCTCTTGAAACTGCTAACTCAGCCTCTTCAGACTTCTGGCCGTATTGTTTAGGTTCGAGGAATTCAGGAATTCCTTCCCAACTTCTTTTTTTTCCTTTTCATTTTCTTCAGCGCTCTCCAGTTCTTGCCGCATTACTCTCTCTCTCTCTCTCTCTCTCTCTCTCTCTCTCTCTCTCTCTCCTACGTCAGTATTCCAGGTTGCCTGCTATCTTGACCTCACTTCAGTGCTTTCTGTTATGAATTCTCTCTCTCTCTCTCTCTCTCCTTCAAATCATTTCGTCCTCATAATGGAGGGGTCCTCAGTATTCCAGGTTACTTGCTTTCTGTTATGAACAGCTCTCTCTCTCTCTCTCTCTCTCTCTCTCTCTCTCTCTCTTCGATCATGGACTTTTCCCATTTGGTTACAAATGGATGCAAGTCTGACTATACATGAGTCATAACCTCTCTCTCTCTCTCTCTCTCTCTCTCTCTCTCTCTCTCTCTCTCTCAAATCACTACCGCCAAATAACGGTCTCTCAACGATGCCTGACTTTATCTAGTCAGAGTAACGGCCAAAAATAACGCCATTCTTGTAATACCATACGATAAGCAGGTCTTTCAACATTAGCCTTCAACCGGCAAACTATTTCACAAGCCTTAAAACGGTCTCCCATTAGCGAGGTTTTCCGTTTTACGAAAGGTTTCGAGAATGTAATGCCTTCACTAACGGTCGAATAACGGTCTCCCAAGTCGCCACTTACTGAGGGACTCTCAACGCTACCACAACGGTCTCCTGTTAATCTCAGTCTAACAACGGTCTCGAAGTGGTCTCGGTTTAATAACGGTGTAATATCTGTCTCGCATTGCGAAAACAGTCTAAGCTTAATAACGTAGTCATATCGGTCTTGAATGCGAAACAGTCTCAGTTTAATAACGCTGTTATGTCGGTCTTGCAAGCGCATCCCTCAAGCAGTAATCTACTAAAACTGCCTCGTCCCTTCCACAGCTGCCTCACAACCTCGTAAGTTTTACCTGCATGAACACCCACACCTGGTGCAAAGAGGCTCGTTAAAAATAACACAGTATTGCTTCTATTACCGCGGGGTAATTACGGGTAATAACTGAAGAAAGCAATCAGAATTAATGAAAGTACACTCTCACCCACTCTTCAAGCCCGAGAAGGGAAAAGGAACAAAATAAATACCCAAAAATAAATACCCAAATCTGTGGAAATGCAACGTTCGTCGGCGCTTTCCCATTTTCTTTATTGACACAGGAGGAAACTGACGCTTTCTTTTGATGCACGCCAGTGATAATAATCCCATTTTCTTTATTGACACAGCAGGAAACTGATGCTTTCTTTGGATGAACACCAGTGACAATAACAACTCAATAGAAAACAATATACAATTTAGGCCCAAGGGCATGAGCTGGGACCTAAGAGGTCATTCAGCGCTGAATGGAAAACTGAGTAGTTAAAAGGTTACAAAGGCGTAACAGTAGGAAAACTTCTCAAGTGCACTATAAAACAGTTGTTGGTAAAGGGTGGAAAGTAGGAAGCAATAAAGAATATGAGTGGAGGTATAGTAAAAAGTAATGAAAGGGGGGAAGCATCTAGGTGCCTTGGGGACGCTGCAAAGAACCTTAAGTAATGCCCACAGTACACCGCGCGTGAGGTGGACAATAACAATAAATGAGGAAATGAAAATCGTACAATCAGACCTAGTAATGGATCTACAATAATGTAAATTGTTTCTTGGAATTTAATTATTCCTGTTTTTCTTTTAGGAATTTTTTGTTTACTTTTAGGAATTTTTTCCTATTAGGAATAGTTTTTTAATTTAAGGAATTTTTCCCTTTTAGGAATGCTTTTTTAATGTTTGGAATTTTTCATTTTTAGGGATTTTTGTTCCTTTTAGGAATTTTTCCTTTTAAAAATGCATTTTTAATTTTAGGAATTTTTTTCCTTTTAGAAATGCATTTTTACTTTTAGGAATTTTTCCCTTTTAGTAATGCTTTTTTTTCCTTTTAGGATTTTTTATATGCTTTTTTTCCTTTTAGGAATTTTTTTCTTTAAGGAATGCTTTTTTCCCTTTTAGGATTGCCTTTTTTCCTTTTTTCCCTTTTAGGAATACTTTTTTCCATTTAGGAATGCCTTTGCGAAGAGTGGGAATGACGATCAGATGACTGACGAGGAATGAGGACGACGGAGTGACACTCTCCCAGGCATTCCCACGTCAGGCAAAGACAAAGCGATTTCCCGCGTGTTTCCTGCGCGCGCCTACGCGCGAGCAACCATTAGGAAGGCGGTGTATCTTTCATTTCCAAGGGCGGACATACATAGAAGTCCCGGAATTCGTGCAAATTCTGTTTACCTCATTCATTCACCTTAAAATGTCAAATTGTGAACTTTCATGCTATAAACATTTTATAACCTCACACATATATATTATTGATTTATTATGATTGACCTTACATTACATCTGTTAAATTTGATACATTTCCACTCATGTGCTTCTACAGTTATATCTTTATATCCAGACATACAAACAGAAACATACACGCATGCATAT
>NC_087209.1:62764591-62767091 GCF_015104395.2 Macrobrachium nipponense
AGAAAGAAGGGTACAGAAGACAACTAATAACAAAGGTAAATAGCTTCGGAAAAGTGCTAAAGAAAAGATTTGAAATTTTACCGAAACTACTCACACACAAAACAAAGATTTTCAAACGACGAGTACGGAGAAAACACGCGACATAAAATTCCAGCTAAACTGGAAGCCAGAACTCAAACCGTGACACAGAAAGACGTAAATAAAATAACAAGATGTTGCGGGTTCTCTCCTTGCCTGGAAATCCAGCCTGGAAACCGGACCCTCTGCAGGGAAGCGTTTTAAGCTTCCAGTTTTTGCCTCTGGAAACCACTTGAGGAAGTGAGAGAATCTTGTGTACAATCCCTGTGGCAGCGCTGTGGTCCACCATGATTTCCCTTTCCTTTCGTGCATTTTCCATTACCTTCCAGTACTTCCTTCGAATAAAAACCATGTTCTTTGGAAGCCTGGATTTCAAGTCAATGGCCCCTCTCTTTTGTGGACTTGTTCCATATGAATAGGGTTCATCTTCTGAATAATAATAATAATAATAATAATAATAATAATAATAATAATAATAATAATAATAATAATAATAATAATAATAATAATAATAATATTGCTAGCTTATCCCCAATTTTTTTTGTCCTGAAAAAATCTCACACTCATACGCTCTCCAAAAAAAAAAAAAAAAAAAAAAAAAGGACATGGTACAAAGTAATCACATCCTTGAAAGAATATGTGAATAATTTTCTAGTGAAAACATATGAACGGCATTCCATTACATTTAATAATAATAATATAATAATAATAATAATAATAATAATAATAATAATAATAATAATAATAATAATAATAATAATAATAATAATAATAATAATATTTCTTTTCCTGAGGCCTGGGCTAGCAAACGGTATTATGCTGCCCGTTTCATAACCCTTTGTTCCTGAAGGAAAACTAGAAAATGATGCGCAGTCACTGAATTTAATCTGACACGAAAAGATTTACCCAAAGCAAAATGTCATGTCATATTGCATATGAAAAAGTTGGCATTACCAAATTCAGCAACATTTATAAACAAACGTTACCAGTTCGATAGTCTCGGGTTCGATTCTCCGCTCTGCCACCTTGGAATCAGAGGCATTTATGTCTCGTGATTAGAAATTCATTTCTCGACATAATGTTATTCGGATCCCGTTGCTAGGTAACCAATTGGTTACTAGCCACGTAAAAATATCTAATCCTTCGGGCCAGCCATAGGAGAGCTGTTAATCACCTCGGTGGTCTGGTTAAACTAAGATATACTTAACTTATAAACAAATGTATGCAAATTTATCTGCATCCAGCTGACATTACAAAATTCAGCCAAATATGTATGAAATATATATTGTCCAATTCAGCAACATGCATAGAAAATGTATGAAAATTTATCTGCATCCAGTTGACATTACAAAGTTTAAAAGCATAAACAAAAATGTATGCAAATTTATCTACATCCAGTTGACATTACCAAATCCAGCAACATATATAAAAAAAATATGCAAATTGATCTACTTCCAGTTGACAAATAAAAGTCAGCAACATATTTACAAAATGAATGCAAATCTATCAACATTAAACCCGACCGAAAATTGTAACTTTATAAAATGTATACGCAAAGAGAGACACAGAAATAGAATAAATAAATCATAAAACCATTCGAAAAAAATGTGCATGCAAAAATAAAGACGCGTAAAATAGCTTTACTTTTCAATTTCATGCTGTATGGAAAGACAAGCCTTTTCACTCTAATTAGTATTTTTTTTATTTGGAGGGGGCGGGGTGCGGGTGGAGAGGAGGGCGCCTTTGTCCTCATTTTCACTGTCATGATGAGAATTTCATATCGAAATCAAGAAATATGCCAACAACACTTACAAAACCACACACACACACACACACACACACACACACACACACACACACACACATATATATATATATATATCTATATATATATATATATATATATATATATATATATATATAGAGAGAGAGAGAGAGAGAGAGAGAGTAGAGAGAGAGAGAGAGAGAGGAGAGAAGAGAGAGCAGCTCAGCTAATGTTTTATGCTATACTGGTTAACTGTTGATACACAAAACGATCAAATACCTTTTATTGGTTTGAAAAACGAACGCAGTCTCAACCAGAGCTTCTAGATTATAATAATAATAATAATAATAATAATAATAATAATAATAATAATAATAATAATAATAATAATAATAATAATAATAATAGAAGATATACAGCTTTGTTACTTTACGTGCCAAAAACGACATGAAAAGCCTGGACTTAATAGCTTAGCCTAATCACCACAACGTCACTTCATAATAAAAACCTACAATAAAAACTGTACTTGACATTTATTGACATTTATCGAAATCGTAAAATGTCGTAAAAGAATATAATATACCAATACAGCAAATATTATAAAAAAATATAGTATTTAAGGGAACATACAAAACTAGAGAAAACACTCAGTACGAA
>NC_087209.1:62769591-62777091 GCF_015104395.2 Macrobrachium nipponense
ACGATCGTGATTTTATACATAATTTTCACTAGCGTGACTTATCGCTTACTTATCATGAGCGTGATTTATCATCTACATCATCACTATCAACCCTAATTTTCTCCAATGTGATTTATTTACCAGCCGGCTAAAACGAACCGCACCGGAGCCACGCAAACGTGACGTGACGTGACGTGAGTCCACCCGAATGAAATATCATTTCTTTTCCGGGACTCGTCTCTTCTAATTCCGGGACACCTGTTGCTGAAGGCCGCGAATTGAAAATCCATCCCATTCACTTGACACTGACCTACTTCACTCGCGAGCGCAATCTAACCTTTGCCGAAACGGCCCCCGAGGAGGGGATAGGGGGAGAGTGGGAGGGGGAAGGGATGGGAGGGGAGGGGAAGGGAGGGGGGGCCGATTGATCCGGAAGTTTAATGCGAGGCCCTTCGTCGGACCCACTCAGATGGATGAGGTGCTACTGGTGCTGCAAGATCAGTGCTGCCGGATTAGATGTATTACAGCAAAAATGGGGGCTGTATCTTAACAGCAGTTATATAACTTTACACACACGCACACACACATACACACAACATATATATGTGTATGAACTCGTTTCTTGTATGTATATAATACACACACACACACACACATATATATATATATATTTATATATATATATATATATATATTATATAACTAGATGTTAATGCCTCATTACAAAAAAAATAAAAACAACGCTCCAGATCCCATTACTTGCTATATATATATATATATATATATATATATATATATATATATATATATATATATACATATATGTGTGTGTGTGTGTGTGTGTGTGTATGTGTGTGTGAGTGTGTATGTATGTAATGAATATGTATATATGAATACATACATGCGTGTGTGCATTATGTATGTAGATATACATACCTATACACAAAGCAAACAAACACAAACATGTGTCTGTGTGTATGAGTCGGTGCACGTACAAACACACACACACACACAAACACACACACTGCAAGCATAAATCACAATCCTCCAAAAACACAGAATAGGAAAGCTGGCCTTCAAAAAAAAAAAAATAATAATAAATAAAAAAAGTTATCCCTGCACCTCCACTCTCTTGATATCTCGGCTTGAATTTTATAAACTCTTCCGTGAAAAAAAAAACACTGTCTCTCTCTCTCTCTCTCACATACACACACAACACACACACACACGCCCACGCCGAAAAGAATTTCTTCCTGCCAGAGAGCATTTACACTCTCCCGGACCGAGCGGTCATGAATGCTCGCGAATTAGGTTGAATTTATTCGGGACTTCTATGAAAGCCAAGGCGCCCGAGGAAGGCATTTCGTATTAGCGGGATCCCTTTTGAAATAAACAAAAATAATCAGTGTTGTTGTGCACTGAATGCGCCGCCGGAGGAGGAGGAGGAGGAGGAGGAGAGTTCCAGGGGCCTGTAGGGGAGGGGGTAGCAAATCATATCTCCCGGCGCGGTTTCTCTGATGGATTATGGACGCGTCTTTCGAAAACAGAGCGGGATAAACATTTCGGTTTTGCGCGAAACTGGTTTAATTTTTGCCGATCTACTTATAAGGTTCAATAACTTTAGTTTATCGTCTTATAACTATCACAGTTTTTCTCAGATTAACAAAACGGCTGAATTCCAAGATTCAAGTTAATATTAAAAATATATTAAATTGTAAAATATTACAATACTTTAAGCTAGAATTTTTTTTTACATCGAAAGGTTGACTAAAAGAATTTCTTTTTTAGATCGAAAGGTTGAATAAAAGGATTCTTTCAAATTATAACAAAAATTATACTGAATTGTAGAGGGTTATAAGAGATCACAGATTTCCTTGCTTCTTTCTAACAATCATCATTTTCTGGTAATGGTGCAACAACCATAGAGAAAGAAAATGGAAAACAAATACTTTGACAGCTAAAGCCATAAACATTATTCGAGTCAAGACCAGCATACTAACTACATATAACTAAAACATCCACTACACCAATTCCTAAAACAAAGAAGCACCAGTCACGGAGATCCAACCAACCCAACATTCCCTTGATCTCAGAGATTATAACTGCGAGGATATAATAGCTATAAAGGCATACCAGCTATAAAAGGTAAAAAATAACAGTGAAGTTATAATAATAACTATAAAGTTTCGCCGACGGGGCTCAGAAACAAGCAAGCAAATCTGTGCCCTCTTCTTATAACCCTTCTCTCGTCCACCCTCTCCCAATCTGCAATTTCTTTCCTGCGTTGTTTTACAGATGGGTGAAACCATTCCCATTCTATCCCCTGGTAACAAGTACCGGCCCAAGAGGGAGAAGGACTTCTAGGACGACGGGGAAAATGCCTGGACGATAAGAAAGGAGTACTAAGGTAGTGGGAACAGAGTACGGAAATCATTTCAAAATGATCGGGACAAAGCTTACAGAAGTCAGTGCAAGGACGAGACATGGAAGTAACCAAAAGTAAACAAAAACGTGAAGCAAATGACATTACAATTAGGCTAAGAGGAAAATGCCTGGACAATAGGGAAGAAGTACTAAAGCAGTGGGAAAAGAGTACGGAAATCATTTTAAAATGATCGGAACAAAGCGTACAAATGTCAGGGTCAGGACGAGAGATGGAAGTAAACAAAAGTAACCAAAAATATTGAAACAAATGACAACTATGGGGAAATATAAAATGAGTATATGAGAGACTGAACATCAGGTTATAAAAAATATTTTTAAAAAAACGGTACCAAGACAATTACGGAGAAAGGTCTGACAAGTTTTTGTTTTAGTTTAAGCTGGCATTATGGCAGCACGGACTCTTGCTCCTGGGTACCCCTAGAGCTGACAAGTTGGTAAAAGATACTGATACGACGAAAAAATTAAAATCAACACAATGACGAGAGGAAAACGTACCAGAATAACAAGAGAGAAAAAGTACCAGAAGTAGCATAACAACAAGAAGAGGGCAACAAGTTGAGGTTATTACCAGAATGATAAAGGGAACTACAAAACCATGGAGAAAAGTGTAACAAGAAAGCTGAAATGATTAATTACAAAAAACAGAGGAAGAAAAACTAAGACATAAGCGAAAAATAGGCAGAAAGTGAAGATACCGGGAAAACTATTGAAAAGGCACTTAGACAGTAAGTAATGATTGTAAGACAAAATGCCAAATTACTAAAAAATTAAGAAAGAAGTTAATTAAAAGGAATGCCCCAGAGAACAATTAACACACGACAGATCAATAAGTACAAGAAACAAGAAAAACAGACAGGAAAACAAAAAGTGAAATTAACACTGCGATAAGGCAAAACCTACCAGAAAAAAAAACAAAAAAAAAAAAACACGACAACGAAATTTAAAAAAGTACCTCGACAAGAGGCTAAAAACGCAAAATGAAAACTAGATATGAAATTTACACAGTAATAAGGCAAAACGTACCAGAAAAAAACAAGTACCTAAGCAAGAGGCCAAGAAAAAAGGAAAACTTAAATTTACACAGAAATAAGGAAAACCCAGCAGAATCAAAAAGAAAAAAAGAAAAAATAAAAAAAACTGTATCGACAAGAGGTCAAAAAAAAAAAATCAAACATAAATGAGATCTACGCAGAATTAAGTTAAACTTGCCAGAATACAAAATAAAAACAAGACGAAATAAAAAAAAAAATAAAAAAAAATAACTCCAAAAGAGGGCCAGACGGAAGAGGAGCCCAAAACCTTGGCAAGTGTCGCCACAGAGGGACACTTGTGCAGACCAACCTGGGGAGACCCTAGGGCGCTCACGAACGTTTTTTATCTTTCTCTCGCCCTTTTTTTTTCTTTTTTTTTTTCAGGAAAAGAGCAGGGGGTGGAAAATCCATGCCTTGTTAAGTTCTCTCCGCACTCCAATGCTTAATGAGACGGAGCTTTACGAGAGTACCACTTGGAAGATGAAATGCCACCCGAAGAGGTCCTCATTAGAGTAATAGACAGACCTCAGTAATTAGCCTGGCTGCCGCCGCCGCCGCCGCCGCCGCGGCCACCCGCTTCCACTACATAAGACTTAAGGAGATCATCTGTCCGGATGGCTCTCGGAACAATTGAAATAAAAATAAATAAATAAAAATGATTGCAGCTTTCAATCTCCCTTTATCTCTCGAGTGGATGCTTTGCTGATAACGGTCTCTCTTGATGCGGGGAAATGCGGTGAATAATATACTAACTAGAGTTGTGTGTGTGTGTATGTATGATAATATATATATATATATATATATATATATATAATATATATATATATATATATATATATACATACACACACACACACAACTCTAGTTAGTATATTATTCACCGCATTTCCCCGCACATATATACTAACTAGAGTTGTGTGTGTGTGTATGTATAGTAATATATATATATATCAAGCCATCTCTTACAAGCTTCATCACTAAACACTTTTCCCCCCAAAACTGCCAGAGCAAAACACTATCCTAGTTCTAAAGCTAACGGTAATAATATATATGTATATATATATATAAAAAATATAATATATATATATATGCATATATAGCATATATATATATATATATATATATATATATAGTATATATATATACACATATATATATATATATATATATATATATATATATATATATATACTATATATATATAATATATAAGTTGTGCGTGCACACCCGCGCATAAATACAAAAGCATAATGTAAAATCTTCAGTTTTCACCAAATATATTAGGATGACATGGCTACCCTCATACCTTCACAATCCAGGCTGCAACTCACCACAGTTAACTACAGAGAGAGAGAGAGAGAGAGAGAGAGAGAGAGAGAGACAGAGGATCTTGAGTGATACAAAAGGAATACTGAAATGTAGTAGATACGAGAGAGAGAGAGAGAGAGAGAGAGAGAGAGAGAGAGAGAAGAGAGACAGGGGGGGGGGGGCGGCAGCAAAATTTAAAGATAATATATCAACACGCATCTGGCATTATTTTAACGACTTTGCTGGGCACACATGTCTTGAATACCACAAACAGGATTTAGGAAAAGAATAATAAAATGCAAAATACTGCAGCATATAGATCCGAGCAGCTTTAACCAACCATTTAACAAGAGATGAACCGGATCAACGATGCATAAAACAAGAGAAAATAGATACTATGTCTCTCATCTTAATTTGCACGTTGTAATATGGCTTTGCAGATTAGTAAAGAGAGGGGAGGTGGGGCAGGGGGCGGGGGCGATGGAGACAGAGGGAGAGATCAGTCAGAAAAAAGGAGAAATACTAAATTGTCAAGAGAGCCATATATGTTATGAGAGAAATGCTGAAGTAACAGAGAAAGAGAGGGAGGGAGAGAGAGAGAGAGTTAATCCTAAGTGATACAACAGGAATACTAAAATGCACCAGATATGCAGATATAATAATAACTTTAGTTAATGATGATAAATGATAAATACTAAAACGAGAGAGAGAGAGAGAGAGAGAGAGAGAGAGAGAGAGAGAGAGAGAGAGAGAAATCATTAAGATATGGGAGAAATACTAAACTGAAAAAAAAAACATTCGAGATAAGAAAAATACTACAGAGAGAGAGAGAGAGAGAGAGAGAGAGAGAGAGAGAGAGAGAGAGAGAGAGCCATGTCAATAACGGAGTTACCAAAGGGGAGTGGGGGGGGCGGGGGCACGTCATTCGATTAACCACCCCATAAAATTACATATATGGATAAAATGGGGGACAGAAGTTCGCCATTAACATGTTGCTCCTACACTGGGAATTAGATTTCTCCCTTTTAACTTCTACATTTTAGACTTCTCCCCGCCCCCCTTTCCCTGTCACGTCTAATTTCACAGCTTCCCAGTCACAGACGTGCGTCCACGCGCGCGCTCACGTGCGCAAAATACATCTGGCAAGAGAGTTTTGCCGTCTCTTGCATGATCTCTCTCTCTCTCTCTCTCTCTCTAACGCAATTTAAATTTTTTTTCGTGTTGCTTTTGTAATTCTTGCCGAAGACTCTCTCTCTCTCTCTCTCTCTCTCTCTCTCTCTCTTCTTCTCTCTCATGCAAATTTTTTTTCTTTTAGTGTCGCTGTAATTCTCTCTCTTTCTTTCTCTCAATTTATTTTTGGCCTAATAATTCTCTTTTTTCATAGACTTTGATGTTGCTTTCGTAATTCTTCTCTCTCTCTCTCTCTCTCTCTCTCTCTCTCTCTCTCTCTCTCTCATGCAATCTAATTTTTTGCTCTCCCAATAATTCCCTTCTTTCAACATGCACTTTGATGTTGCTTGTGTCATTCTTTCAGAGACTCTCTCTCTCTCTCTCTCTCTCTTCTCTCTCTCCAGGGAGTCTCTCCGAATCTCCAAATCCTTTTATCACCTGATTTCCCATTTACTGCGCTCATAAATAGATCGCAGACCCTTCCTCCGAGGCACTGCCATTTCCTATCCACTCTCCTCCCCGCACGCACATTCCTACTTCTCCTCCACAGGACTCAGAAATACGCCCCCCCCCCCCCCCCGCGCCCGCCCACCCACCAACTCTGCAAAGTCCTGACGGAGCTCCTTTCCATGGTCGTGGCAGTATCTTGTCACGGCTCCCTATCAACCAAGGATTTTGGTGTTCGGATCCCTTAGGGATTTTGACATACCCTTTCCAGAGGTCTTGCCACGTCCTTCATTAAGATGAGGGCGTTGAAATACCCTACCCCAAGATCTTGTAATAACCCTTCTCAAGATCTTGTTAATCTGTCCCAGGATATTATAATAATACTCCCCAAGATCTTGTAACAACCATCTCAAAAATCTTGTCATAAGCCTTCCCCAGATATTGTTAATCTTTCCCAGGATATTGTAATAATACTCCCCAAGATCTTGTAACAACACTCCCAAAAATCTTGTAATAAATCTTCCCAAGATCTTGTCGATCTGTCCCAGGATATTGTAATAATACTCCCCAAGATTTTATAACAACCCTCCCAAAATTCTTGTAGTGACCCTCCCAAGATCTTGTCAACCCTTCCCAAGATACTGTCATAATCATCCCCAAGTTCTTGTAATGGCCTTTTACCCAAGATCTTGTTCATCTTTCCCAGGTTATTGTTAAGAGCCTTCCCCAAGATCTTGCATTGCCCCTTTCCAAATCTTGTCATGCCCATCCCCAAGATCTCGACATATCCCTAACTTCAAAATCTTATTATAACCTTCCCCATGATCCTAAAATACCTTCCCACAAATCTTGACAGATCCTTCCTCAAATCTTGAAATAATCCTCTCTAAAATCCTGAAGGACATCATACACCCATCATCAATATCTTGATACACCCGCCAGCCCAAACCCCCCCCCCCCCCCACCCCCCCCCAGATCTTAATGCATCCGTCCCCCAAATTTAGACTTACAATTCACCAAGGGTTATAACCACCGACACTTCACAAATCCCCTCCAATAACCCTGCTAAAGATCTTGGCATTCCCCTTGCCATGTCATTATGTCATTGATGTATTCCTCC
>NC_087209.1:62782091-62784591 GCF_015104395.2 Macrobrachium nipponense
TCATCATCATCTAAACCAAAAAAACTCCAGGAAATAAAGAGGGTTTTTTTTTACAAACCTTCTTTTCTCCAAAACTTGGTGATAAAAAGAAACTAGTGGCAAAAAACCATGCAATAAAATATTGCAATTGCATAAGAATTTTCATCTGCAACTTATTGGAATAACATGACATCATGAGGACAAAGGACGTAGCCCCCTAACCACAAATAAAGGTGGGGCTAAGTCCCTACGCCCTACTGGGAAAAACCAGGGGTTCCTCCCCCTTTGCAGGGAAGATGTATGTTTGGTTTGGGGTTTTAATAAAGAACAGGATATCTATATATAGTATATATATATATATATATATATATATATATATATATATATATATATATATATATATATATATATATATATATAATTTATAAATATTTATATAATTATAATATATATATATATATTTATATTTAATATATATAAATATAAATATTTTATTATTTATATATATATATTAATATAATTATATATATAATATAAATATATTATTATATATATATATAAATAATATATATATATTATTATTATAATATTATATTATAATAAATTATAATTATATTATATATAATATATTATATATAGAGGTATATATATATATATATATATATATATATATATATATATATATATATAGAGGTATATATATATATATATATATATATATATATATATATAGAGGTGTAATATATATAATATAATTATATAGATAATATATAATATATATATATATATATATCATTATATATAGATAATGTAATATACTATAAATATATATATATATATATATTATATGGTATATATATATAAATATATATAGGTATAGAGGTATAGATATATATAATACATACATTATATATATTATATATATTATATATCATATACTATATCTTAATATAATATATTATATATATTATATATATAAAATAAATATATATATATTATATATATATATATAATATATAAATATATTATTATATATTAGAGGTATATATATAATATATATTAATTAGAGGTATATATATATATATATAATATATTATATAATTATATTATTATATTTATAGTAGGGGTATCCATATCATATATATATATATATATATATTTATATATATAGATGATATATATATATATATATATCTATATATATATTATATATATATATATATACTATATGATATACCTTATATTACTGTGAAAGATGCGGAAGTACGTCTTCCCGTTCACTGTCATTAAAGGCTCACAGTCTCTATGCTAAATAATGAAATCTAAAAATATCAGATTCCTGTTGACATTTATGACATTACGGTGCTGCCCAGCGCTCAATCATGACACTCTAAAATTTAAAACGTGTGCTGTTCAGCACGATTTCTCAAGAATTCATATTATTTTAAGTGGGGTCCTTATATTTACTAGTAGTTTTGCTAGGCATACGAAGTAGAATTTATTCCCCGGTGGTGAATCTCCGTGTAATTTTATTACCTATAGCAAGGAGTGGTATGTTTAGGTAGGTTTGCTTGTTTATATTTTGCTGTTAGTTGGGTCCTCCAAAAATCTTCTAGGCAATTCTTCGCCAAAATCTAACCAAAATTAGGCATCATGACTACCTATAGGCGACCAGAATTTGGGAGAGATCACGACCTGCATAAATTAAAAATCTTTGTTTTTGTACAAGGAAAACCCAAGTGACATGGATTGCCCAGCCTCGTCGGAGGAGGTTTAGCACTCCAAGCGCTCTTGCGCGCTACTTACCACCTCGTATTGGCGAAAATTAATCAAGGTAACCACTGCACTTCTCCTTAACTCAAATCATAAAAAAACTGACACAATAATTTTGATAATAAAGCAACAGCGCCGTGATAATGAAACCGCCGATTTCACCGTTTGCGTTATGTGGTTATGAAACATCCCATTCGGTTACGATCCGCGCTGTAATAAAGCTACGAGATCTGAGAGAGCGCAGCCTGTGTCTATAATACTACGACGACCTCGGCAATAAAAGAAATGCGATATGCTAAATTAGATTTCAGCGGCGCCGCACGTGATAATACAGGCAACAATTGGGACGTTATCTGTGTGTGTGTGTGGTAATTAAGCCCTCCATTTCAACATTCACAGCGGGATTAAGTAATGACGATAATTACCTCCCTCATCTGGGTACAACGAAGCCACGACCTCAACACAGATCATTTCTCTATAAAAAAAAAAAACTCTAACTCAGCCATGCCATCATACGCCGAGGATCACACACTCTCTCCCTTTCCTATGGAAGAATTTAAACGCAACCAAAACCTAGTTGCGTGATCGTAAACCTCCACCAAGGCTGTAGCATGTCCCCATACCCACTAAAACAAGGGCTTATTTTCCCAAAAGGTTGTATTCCTATCTCTCCCAAAACCAATACTCTTGTTGCCAGTCAAAACTCCTATACCTTTGGTCTAATTGTAATGGAAATATTTATATAACT
>NC_087209.1:62787091-62820407 GCF_015104395.2 Macrobrachium nipponense
TATGTATACGTAAAATTAAAGATAAATCTGTATACACATTGGAAAAGGGAATCGAGCTATTTCCCAAAGCTCTCTGTACGATTTATCTTTACATATATATATATATATATATATATATATATATATATATATATATATATATATATATATAATATATATTGTGTGTGTGTGTGTGTACAGATACATAACTGTGGATATGGTTCGCCACGATAATAATAATAATAATAATAATAATAATAATAATAATAATAATAATAATAATAATAATAATAATAATACAGTTCCACCTCTTCCCTCCCTCTATTTCTGCCCTCACTAGAACCACCTTCCACACCCCGTTCTCACACCGACGAAATCCAAAACTGCTCTTTGAAAACGTAATGACAAAAAAAAATATTATAATAAAAAAATAAAAACACAGACACAGACAAGAGCCTCGAATAACCCTTTATCCTCGGGGCGACAATAAGTATTTCTCGAAGATTAAAGCTCACAGGTGGTAGGAGATGAAATTCATAATTAAAGGTGACGAGAGAGAGAGAGAGAGAGAGAGAGAGAGAGAGAGAGAGAGAGAGAGAGAACGTGTGTGTGTTTCAGAGAATATAAAAAGATGACAATGTCTTTTCACATTCTGCTTCTTTTTTTACCTCCTATCCTCCTTCTGGGGGAGGGGTGAGGGGGGCGCAGGGGTTGTGATAGGGGCTGGGGTGTTTGGTTTTTCAGGGTCTCTTCTGATTGTGTGCTTGTGTGTGTTTGTGTGTGCGTTCTGGTCTCCATTTCAAGCATGGTGCATTGGACCGGAGAAACCATTAAGAATAAACCTGTGATTTTTCTTTCCGATCACTATTTTCATTAAGTATATTCATTTTTCTTATTAAATATAATCATTACTTTCATCAGGCATATTCATTATTTTTATTAAATATTAATGCTTAGGACCAAAAGTGCATTGCTTTGAATTTGCTTGCATTAATATATGAGGTTTCCAGAGACGTTCTGAATGTAGTACGTCATTGCAAATGGTTTTTGGTATGTCATTAAATTTGTTTTTTTTCATGTCTTCTACAAAAACTGTCATACATTAAATACACACAAAAGGAATATATATATATATATATATATATATATATATATATATATATATATATACGTGTGTGTGTGTGTATGTGTGTGCATATAATATACATATATATTCATGCATATATATACGTATATATTCATATATGTATATATACATGTATTTATATATGCATTTATTTATGTAGACAATATATACATATTTGTGTGCACAAGCATATGGTTATATACTCATAACAAAAATTCTTTGACTTTCTTTAGTCTACCAAACGAGAGAGAGAGAGAGAGAGAGAGAGAGAAACAATATTAGCAGGTCCCTCTACAATGTACCCAACAAAGACCGTCGCTAAATATCATAAATCTTCATTAAGGAAAAGACGTCCAGGTTTATATTTCGTTTGATGTCCATTGTTCAATAAGTCGGTTCCGGTTAAATCTAAAGACCTGACTCTGTAATTTGTTAAAATACACAGAAACACTCAAACACAAACACACACACACACACACACAAACACTAGGAATATTTCTTTGTCCAAGTTTAACAGGGGGTGGCTCCCAAGGATTCGAAACGGGTATGGTCACTGTTGGCCGTGATATTCACACAATGGAAACTGCTGAATCATGGGTGTATGAAAGTAATGTATGAATGTCCGTGCACATCCGCTAAAGTGTGGACGCGGTGGAATGTCTGTTGCCTTGCCATTTGCTCTGGAAAAACGATGTTTATTTTTGAAAAGAAAAATGCGTATATATATGTATATATATATATATATATATATATATATATATATATATATAAATATATATAATGTGTGTGTATTATATATATACTATTATATATATAAACACACACACACACACACACACACACACACACACATATATATATATATCTATATATATATATATATATATATATATATATATATATATACGTATATATATAATTCTTATTAAAGTCAATGGATTATCTGCAGACGCTATTTTTTTTATCTAGACTTCGAAACAGACAAGAAGATAATCTCTTGCAAATAATGCCATTAACTTAGTAGAACGTACACAGTATATATACATACTTACATAATATACATATATAAAATTACTCGTAAGTGCTGAACTGCCCAGTCTTCTATTTCGCGTCCCAAAGACATTTTCGTTTAATAATGTAAGGTACCCGACCCCAGCACTATTGATCCCCAGGAGAGCCTCCGCCTTCGCCTTCTAGTTTACCTGCAATTTACCTGCCCATTTACGCTGTGCTGCCTGCAGGTGTTTCAGCCAGGCCATACACAGCCACGCGCCTCACCTTAGCAACTTGTGGACAAATTGCTGAATTAAACCTTCGTCTAGCTGAAAACTCCCTTCCTGAATGTATAGGCGCGACTGACCTCCTACGTCTGAAAGATGTAGGCCTATATTGAATGTACGGTATCAGCGGAGGTCAGTTATCTGAGTGATGTAGGTCTATGATATAGTTTTCAGTCATAATATCCTATATATAGACTTCAAGATTTCTTCAGACTGGCTTCATTCGTCTTAATGATGTAGGCCTATGTAGTTTACAGCCATAACAACCTTCAAACTTCACGATTTCTTCAAACTTAGGATCGATTTTACCTTATTTATCTATCTGAATGGTGTAGACCTATAATGTTTACAGCCATGATAACCTCCAGACTTCACGATTTCCTAAGACTTAAGATCGACCGGCCTCATTCGCCTGAATGATGTAGGCCTACATTTTTAACGGCCATAATAACCTACAGGCTTTTCGATTTCCTCAGACATTTTTTTTACAATCTTGGCACCATAAGCCTTGGATCCGAATGGGAAATAAATGAGAAACCTCTTCTTTTTTTATCTGGGAACTCGTACTAGGCTAAGTGGAGGGCTTCGGAAATGCTGTCCTAATACCCTTGCCGGGACTAGGCTCCGGGTGAGGAAACAGGAACAAAAAAGTACGAGGAAAACATGGAAAAACATTGAGGGCCCATGTATCAAAGGCCTAAAGGCCATAGCCTCATATTAGCCTGGATGGGTATATACGTCCTGCTAGTGAGTCTAGAAGACAAGTGGCTTTTCAATGCAAAAATGGTAAGTTCCGTAGAATAGTTAGTAATAATTTTTCTACCAAATGTATGAATTCTTTCTAAAATGAAGCTAACAACGAGATGTATATGAAATTATATACACACACACGCATATATATATATATATATATATATATATATATATATATATATATATAACACATGAATAAGCATGGCAATCTTGAATCAAATTACGGTCCGAAACAAAGACAAAATACCTCTTTCAAGAAAATGCGTCTAATGTTTAAGCAAAGCAGCAGCAGCAGCAGCAGCCAGCAACGCACCGGCGACTACTTCACTATCAACCCTTTTTCCTCCCTCCCAGTATTTTTTAATGTCTCTTTGCTTCGTGACAGGGAAAAATGAGAATTTCCAAAAGAATTCGCATTTAGAAAAGGCCTCTTCTTCTTCCTCCCCCCGCTCCCCTTCCTGGATCCGGAGAGCACCCATTCCCCCCACCCCCAGGACCCCTCCTTCTCTTGTTCCAGGATAATTTTTTGGGGTGCGAGTCTTTGAGACCGACGGAAAAATGGGTAATTGTGTTGCGCTCTCAAAAGGGAGGCCGGTGTTACAGCCACATGCGAAGAGGAAAAAGAAAGGAAAATAAAATGGGATGGACGTCACGTCGTCAACAAAACTAAATGCATTACTTCAACGGGCAGGATACGCCATCTATTGTCCATTCTCCTAACTAACACAACTCCCCCTCCCCGCCCCACCCACCCCCACTATACTACGCCAATCCCTCTCCAAATCTTACCCTCCCCCCTACCCGTGTTCATCTCCCATCACCCAACCCCCGGAACTGTTTACTTTCAATTCATCACGGGCAAACTATCGTGTGATCTACACCAAACAACGTGCATCAGCAGACGGGCGGCCGCCCCCCTATACCCCCTTCAGGACTGACCCCCCCCTCTCCCGAAAACCATTCATTTCAGATCAATTATTTACAACTCGGCCGCAGACAACAACAACAACGGCCGCTTGTTTTGGCGCAAAATAGCCGTCCGATGGATCGTGCTTTCGCGTGACTCCAGCCGACGTTGCTTTGTCCCGTGAAAGGTTCTCTTAATGAGATTACCATCCATTTTCCAACACGCTGCTGCCGTCGTCCTGCGGATAATTTTCTATCAAGCCACCACCACCAAGGTTCACTCGGGGACTAAGGCAATAACTGAACGACTATCAAGCCTCGACGGCCAATTCGCTTAACAGGTGATTCATTTCTGTCACAGGTGGTTCACGGCAACATATATGCATGTGTTTAGGCGCAATCAAACTTTGCAGCAAGGATAGTATTTCCATGATTACATTACGTCGTCTAATATACTGGTTGTGCTAGTAGAGGAGAGAGAGAGAGAGAGAGAGAGAGAGAGAGAGAGAGAGAGAGAGGTACTGGCAAATCAAGCATCAAAACAAAGGAGACTTAGCATCTGCTTCCATATTTACAAGTGAATAAGGATTCCTGACTATTTCCTTATCTGCTTCCATATTCGCAAGTGAATAAGGATTCTAGACTATTTCCTCATCTACTTCCATATTTACAAGTGAATAAGGATTCTAGACTATTTCCTTATCTGCTTCCATATTCACAAGTGAATAAGGATTCTAGACTATTTCCTTATCTGTTTCCATATTTACAAGTGAATAAGGATTCTAGACTATTTCCTTTTCTGCTTCCATATTTGCAAGTGAATAAGGATTCTAGACTATTTCCTTTTCTGCTTCCATATTTGCAAGTGAATAAGGATTCTAGACTATTTCCTTTTCTGCTTCCATATTTACAAGTGAATAAGGATTCTAGACTATTTCCTTATCTGCTTCCATATTTACAAGTGAATAAGGATTCTAGACTATTTCCTTATCTGCTTCCATATTTGCTAGTGAATAAGGATTCTAGACTATTTCCTTATCTGCTTCCATATTTGCTAGTGAATAAGGATTCTAGACTATTTCCCTTATCTGCTTCCATATTTGCAAGTGAATAAGGATTCTAGACTATTTCCTTATCTGCTTCCATATTTGCAAGTGAATAAGGATTCTAGACTATTTCCTTATCTGCTTCCATATTTGCTAGTGAATAAGGATTCTAGACTATTTCCTTATCTGCTTCCATATTTGCTAGTGAATAAGGGTTCAAGACTATTTCCTTGAAGTTTTAAACGTTTCTGGCAAACGTGTTTCTGTAAACAAAGACTTTAGAATATCCAGTAACATGAAAGCTTCAGGAAGGGAAAATTTATTTTACCTACGGAAACTTTGCCTCCCTCATTCTTCCTGTCTTATTTCACGATGCATATATGCTCTCCTTTTCCACTCTTTCATAGATTCTATACAACACATACACCATTCAACAGAATAAAAAAAATACATATCACACAATTGTAGACACTTACAAGTTTCCGACCCCCAAAACTAAAACCTAAAACAGGAAGAAAAAAAAAATCCCAAACAATGACACAGTTCACATTCGTCGTTAAGGGGTCAACATTCAACACAGTTCCTTTTAAGAAGTGTAAACCCCCATTCCCTTGAATATTCTTTGTTCCAATATGCCTTTCATAACACATCTAAAGAACCTCGTAGCCTTCTCACCCACATTCATCTTTCCAGCTCATATTGATTCAAGTTACTGTTCTACGAATCAGTTATTGCCATGAACTTGGTTGTTCTCTGCCTATTGGCCTAAATGGATAGCATGCTGTGGAAGTTCGACTTGCAGATCGAAAGGTTTTCTTTATTTTATGCAGAAAAAATAAAAACCTTATCCCTACAGATGACTGAAAACCAGAACACCGACACCTTCTATGAGTGCCCGCATCCAAAGAAAAAAAAATAATATTAACCTATTTTCAAAATATCGTGAAAAAATATAATGAAAATACATCTCCATCATGTATGTTGGCAATCAAAACCAGAGTTCACATATCCGCTTGACGCATGAGAGAAGTATGCACAAGGGCACATGGCCCTTTTTAAAGTTGCAAGAAACTCCCGCGGTGTGCTTCTCCGATAACGAGAACGTCGTGGGCAATTGCGTGTGACCTGGGCACGTTTTGTAAACAAAGTCCGTGGCATACCAAGACAAACCCCACATTATCCTTGTTCAATCTGCATCACGCCACTTGTAGTACCGACTACGATTGCTGTATAATATGAGGCTACTGGAAGCATGTTACAATCTCTAGGCTATAATAAAAGGCAAAACCTTTCAGCGGTGAGAATGCATTCCTTTGAAACACGCAAACACGATTTAAGCATACATATCTGGAATAAATTTACCCTCGAGAAGAAGCAGTCATCATTCAGAACATACCAGAAAGCAGCATATCCACAAAAACCAGTCTGAAGATAGAAATTAACGTACACGAAAAGCTAGAAATCCATACACACCGAGAAAAGCATAATTTGGAGAGGAGGACTTTTTTTTTTTTTTTTTTTTTTTTTTTTTACACAAAGCTACATGAACAGTAAAAAACAACCGGAAGGGCCACATACCACATACATCTCGAGAGGACAGCCAGCATTCTCCACTCAAAACACACCAAAAGCGATAAAACAGGGGAAAAAATGATTACTAGAGAAATCAACAACAAGAGCCTATCTAACCTCGTCGTTGGGACGTGCCCGTACCGATGGACGAGCATCAGGAACTCTCGAATTATTTACGACGTCGAGGAGGAGGAGGAGGAAGAGGAGGTTGTGTCGCAGCTTAAAACACCTGTCACTGGCGATGAAAGGTCAGTAGAGCGCTACGCATCCGCTGACACGACTGTCATTCGGTGAGAGAGAGAGAGAGAGAGAGATCGACGGATCTTTTGATTTTTCCGATTTCGACTGATTTGCAACGAGGCGGTGGGTGACGTATACCGATTTCGAATTGCTCCTTCACGCATGATGAATCGCAATTAAACCCGTCGCACGGGACAAAAGACATACACTACGTGCGCAAGCGTAGTAATTACACAGTTATGTAAGGCTATCTCATACGTGCGCGGGCATGTATGTAGTCTACGATCATTTGCAAGCTCGAATTGCTAGTGGGGAAAACTACTAGTCTCATGTCTTCCGCATCTAGAGATCATCATTATTACTCTAATATACATAGTTTACCATAAACGGTGGCGATTTTAGTAGGTTAGACTGAGAAAAATCTACATTTCCATAATGCAAAGTAGCCCATTTTAGGCTTAGCTAATAACTAATAGGCCTACGACTCTTCAAACATCAAATGTTGCGTACCCTAGGGTTATGTGCACGACATTAAAGTTTAGGAGACCTTCGGCCTAATATATAAACCCCTCGTGTAAGGGAGGCCTGCTGCTATAAACTTGAGTCTTGTGAGAACTTCTAGAGCCTATGAAATTAAAGCCGGGTGACTGACATAAATCACTTCCCCGCGAAAGAAATTTTAGGCCTACGCAACGCCATAATCAAAATGTCACTCAAAAAGGCACACAGCGGTGCAAGAAAATGGTTTGAATTTTATTGACAGAATGAAAACGACGGAGTAACCATGTTTTTATGACATTAGATTGAGTGTTTCGATAATTAAGGACTAACAGCAATCACAGGGCATATTAAATCAAATACTTGGCATAAAAACACTGCAATAGAAGCGAACATCCACAGGAGATGAGCGATAGGCCTATGACAACGAGAAGCAAACACGAAAAAAAAACAAAAACAATTCCACACTTCTTGCGTAGGGATAAACGATTGGAAACAGGTGTAATTAACGAATAATTCAATACAGCAAACACACATCCATCTTACCTGTCGTAGGCGCGGCTGTTCTCTTTCCTATCTGATCAACTTGGGCAGCAGACGATGAAGGAGCATCCTGACGATCCTAAGCGACGTGACAGTGTCTTTTACTTTGCAATTTCAACGTCAACTGACTTTTGCAAAAAGTAAAGAGACGACGAGGACCGTCCACTAAACTGAACGCGGTTAAACGTGGTCACTTTTGTAGCCTCGTATGTTACTGACAACTTAATAATTATTTTTTTCCCTTATCTTTCTCTTACAAGGATTCTATAGGCTAGGTAGTAATACTAAGCTATGAAATGTAAAAAGAGAAGAAGAATCCTTTCCGTTCAACATTCACAAACAGGCTATATTATACTTCTTTTTTTATCAATATTACAAGATCCACCACTACTACATGAAGTCACTTGTCTCTTATGTAATAATTAAAAAGAAAAAAAAAGGAAGGGACTTTTCCTTCAGCCGCTGTCCGTTAACCCGCGCGTTTTCCCTCCTACAGGAATCTGTTTTAAAGGCGCCGCCCTCCTCCTCCTCTCGCTTCTGGATACTTTAGTTTCAAAATAATTGCAGGAGTATTGAGCGGTTTTAAGTCAAGGTTGTCGTCGTGGTTACGGCTGAATTGGCAGCAGAGCGTCCCCTGGCTCCATGACAACGTAGTCAGGGAGGAACTGACTTGCGCACGATGGCCCTTCTGTCCTCCACCCTGAACAGACCATCAACACCATCAGGGCTGAGACTGCGCTCAGCCGCTCACAGACCTTCTCCTCCGCCTCCTCCTCCTCCTCCTCCACCACAGAAACCTCCACCATCCCTTCTCCCCAACACACCCCACAGACAACCCCACCCCCCCAACATGCCCCATCACAGCCACCCACAACGGTATACACACCAACCACCTCCGCTGTACTACCCCAACAGACTATCCTTGTCCTGTCTCCTCCGTCCTCTCCATCCCCTCCCACCCCCGCCCCTCCGATCTTCCTTCCTTCCTTCCTTCTTTTCTACTGTAACAAAACTTTCCTTCTCTCTCTCTCTCTCTCTCTCTCTCTCTGTTCTTTCATCTCTCCAAAGTTGTCTTTGCTTTCTTGCCAAGAGGTTTTCTCTTACTTTTTAGCGCTGTTTTCCTCTGGAATGAGCCACAACACGCCATTATTCCGTTTTCATTCCTGTTTATCGTTGATGTTTACGCTTCCACTATTCCCATTCATCAAGTTGTCGTCTCTCTCTCTCTCTCTCTCTCTCTCTCTCTCTCTCTTTAACCGCAATCTCAGCATAGGCCTACTTTATTTATTATGCTTTTTGCAAATGATTCGTATACTGATGAGGAGTCATATGCTTAGCACTAAACAAATAAAATTCCTCTGTACCAAAAATTGGAATTAGAGCTAATCATAGACTCCTGTTTGTAAAAGATGTTACAGAACTATAGAAAGATAATAAAATGCATGCGAATAAAGGTCTATTTTTCACGTGTTAAGATATACTATACAGCAAATGCATTTTTACACCATGTTTTGTAGACTGACAACTCAGCATGAGCATTCAAGATGGAATATCGATATTTGAGATTTATAAAGGTTTTCTAAAAACTGCTAATAGATGTGAAGTCTTTAAAAGTATTTAACAAGTGAGATACAATAATAACCATTAGAAATATCCGATAACAAGATTAATAAGTCTCAATTATATTTATTCTCAGATACATTTATTCTCTTGGGTCCAATTAATTTGAAAATTTCACAGTTAAATTCTTTTTTTCTTTTTTAACTAATCATAAGCTTGAATAAAACTTGATATGTTGGACATTATGAGAGCTTTGCTTGCGATGGGTTTACGACATTTACAACATATTAATTAAAGATGTCCCCATTGTTCTTGCATATATTTATATATATATATATATATATATATATATATATATATATATTGCAACGTGTGACTGGTATCAGAAATTTATAAATCTCTCTCTCTCTCTCTCTATTTAACCAGAGCATCATTTCCAACACAGTCTACCGAACACCTACAAATACGAAGCAATAACTTGAAATCCTTCTCAGATAAATGAAGGCATAATTCATCCTTTTCTCCTCTTCTTGCAAGCAAGCAAATCGATCATTACCCAGCAACGCGATCTTGCAACAGCAATGGCAGCAGCAGCAGAAGGAAAAGCAGGAGGAGGATGAGGAAAAGCAAAGTAGCAGCACCAGAGGGAAAAGCAGGAGGAGGATGAGGAAAAGCATAGCAGCAGCAGCAGAAGGAAAAGCAGGAGGAAAAGCAAAGTAGCAGCAGCGGAAGGAAAGGCGGGAGTAGAGGAAAACAAAACTAGAGCAGCAGCAGAAAAGGAAAAGCGGAGAGGATCAGGAAAAGCAGAGGAGGATCAGGAAAAGCAAAGTAGAGCCATTCAGCGGAAGAAAGCGGGAGGAGTATGAGGCAAAACAAAGCAGCAGCAGCAGAAGGAAAAGCAGGAGGAGGATCAGGAAAAGCACAGCAGCAGCATGAAGAGGAAAAGCAGCAGCAGGAGGAAAAGCAGGAGGAGGAGGAAAAGCATAGCAGCAGGATGAGGAGGAAAAGCAGCAGGGGGTGGGGGAAGCAGAAGAAGAAGGAAGAGCAAGTGGAGGATGAGGAAAATCAGGAGGAGGAAAAGTAACAGGGGAAAGACAGGAGGAGGAGGAAAATCAGCAGCAGGAGGAAAAGCAGAAGATGAGGAAAATCAGCCCCAAGAGGAAAAGGAGGAGGAGGAGGAGGAAAATCATTGGGAAACGGAGGAGGAAAAACTGGAAA
Organism: Macrobrachium nipponense; assembly: GCF_015104395.2. Classification (NCBI taxonomy): domain Eukaryota; kingdom Metazoa; phylum Arthropoda; class Malacostraca; order Decapoda; family Palaemonidae; genus Macrobrachium; species Macrobrachium nipponense. The sequence goes on from NC_087209.1 coordinate 62,797,813, forward strand.
AGGATGAAAAGCAGCAACAAAAAGCAGCAGGAGAGGGGAAAAGCAGTAACAGAAGGAAAACGGGCAGCAGGAGGGAAAAAAGGAGGGAAGGAAAAGCAGCTGCAGAACGAAAAGCAGAAGTAGGAGGAAAAGAAGGGAAAACTAACAGCAGCAGGAAAATTATCGGGAAAAGCAACAGGAGGAAAATCAGCAGAAGGAGGACAAGCAGCAACAGAAGGGGAAGTAACAGGCAGAGCAGCGACAAGGGGCAAAGCAGCAACACCAGGAAATGCAGGAGTAAAAGCAGCGACAGCAGGAACAGCAGCAGTAGTAGGAAAAGCGGTGGCAGGAGGAACAGCAACAAGTAAAAGTGCAGCAGGAAGAAGAGGAAGGAAAGCAACAGCAACAGGAAAAGCAGCAGAAAGGGGAAGAAAAGCAGGAGCAGCAGCAGGAAAAGCAGTAGAGAGGAATAAAAGCAGCAGCAGCAGGAAAAGCAGGAGGAAAGGGAAGAAACGTAACAGCAGCAGGAAAAGCAACTGAAAGGGGAAGAAAAGCAGCAACAGCAGCAGGAAAAGCAGTAGAGAGGAAGAAAAGCAGCAGGAAAAGGAAGAAAAGCAGCTGCAAGAGGAAAAACAGGCGGAAGGGAAAGAAAAACAGCAGTAGCAAGAGGAAAAGCAGCAGGAAGAGGAAGAAAAGCAGCAGCAGCAGCAGGAAAAGCAGTAGAGTGGAAGAAAAGCAGCAGCAGAAGGAGGAAAAGCAGCAGGAAAAGGGAGAAAAGCAGCTGCAGGAGGAAAAACTGGAGGAAGGGGAAGAAAAACAGCAGTAGCAGGAGGAAAAGCAGCAGGAGGAGGAAGAAAAGCAGCAGCAGGAGGAGGAAAAGCAGTAGAGAAGAAGAAAAGCAGCAGCAGCAGCAGGAAAAACAACTGAAAAAGAAGGAAAAGCAGCTGCAGTAGAAAGAGGAAGAAAAGCAACAGCAGGAGGAAAAACAGGAGGAAGGGGAAGAAAATCAGTAGTAGCAGGAGGAAAAGCAGCAGGAAGAGGAAGAAAAGCAGCAGCAGAAGGAAAAGCAGCAGGGAGAGGAAGAAAATCAGCAAGAGGAGGAAAAGCAGCAGCAGCAAGAGCGCAAGAAAAGCGGAGCAGCAGGAGAGGGGGAAGAAAATCAGGAGCAGGAGAAAAGCAGTAGCAACAGAGGAAAAGCAGTAGCAGCAGCTCCGCTCCCTCCTGGACAAACGTTGCTCCTTCAAACGGGTGTGCCCTTGGAAAAGGCTTCAATGGAATCTGGCACTTCAAGTAGGAGACCTCCTGCGTTTAGCCTAAACCCAACTGGCCTTGACAACTTATGATGGACCCGGCTTTAATTCGCTGGTGTTTGTTGCCTGTACTTGAATTTTTAAAGAAGCAATACCCAAAGAGAGTACAAACGTCGGAGGGCTTTCTCTCTCTCTCTCTCTCTCCTCCACGCCGTTGGTTAAGGCGTTGCCTTTGAAGTCTTTCTCTATGGATTCGAATGTGTGGGTGGAGGCGTTACGTCTTTGTGTGCGTGGGTGTGTGTAAGCATGTGAGATATATAATTGTGTATTAATTTATATATATATATATATATATATATATATATATATATATATATATAATATTTATATATAATATAATATATACACACATATATATATTATATATACATACACACACACACACACACACACACACATATATAGATATATATATTATATATATATATATATATATATTATATATTTACATTCCATTTTGCACCGAGGGAATGATGCGAAAACAGACCAGGTGCGGGAAAAATATTGGAATTAATTCTCTCTCTCTCTCTCTCCTCTCTCTCTCTCTCTCTCTCTCTATATATATATATATATATATATATATATATATATATATACATATATATTATAATATACATATATATATATATATATATCATTTATTCATCCGTTTATTTTTGCTACCTTGTATATCACTCTATGATTGTCTTTGCTACCTTTTATTGTTATTTTAAACTGCACGATACACCAGCAGATCTTCCTGTAGATTTCTGAACACTTGCCTCTCCTCCTCCTCCTCCTCCTGAATCATTTCTTCGGAGAGAGTCTCCCAGCGTTGGGAAACTCTATTGCCTTAAGGCTTTCTTCTTCTTCTTCAGCAGCAGCAGCAGCAGACATTCAGTTGTACACTTTCTTGAAGGATTTAACGTTGCAAAAAGAAAAAGAAGAAGAAAACACTAAATAAAAGTATCCAATAGGAAGCGAAACAGACGTTGATCCTCGGGGAGTCTTTTGTACTTCAAATGGTTTTGATTTAAGAGGATAAAAACCCTCTGCAGGAGATTGGGGTGATGTTTTCCATCTCTTCTTCTTCCAATTGTATCTGTTAGTGTTACAAATTCGGATATTCTCTGGCAATGTTGCTGGAGATTCTACAGTCAAGAATCTCTTTATGAATATTCGGAATGCTGGGATAAGTAAATCAAAGGCAGGAAGGTTTTCTGCCATTGAATATAAACCCAGGGATGGCCACTGTATGTGGTGGGCTTTTTAAATTGCATTAGAAATACTCTGAAAATAAAGTAACTGGTTTTTTTTTCAGTCATGGGCTTCAAAAGTCTTTTAATAATGTGGGGAATCTGCAATTCAGAAAAGCTAATTGGTTTACAAGCCCCTATTTTCTAACCATGTCGGCATTTCTAAGGTAGTTAGTGCTACTTATTTCGAAGGGCGGGAGTTTCCCCAATCTTCCCAACGCTATAGGGATCTCTAGAAGGTGCTTTCATGCTTCTGTGAAGAAGCACGTTAATGCTTTCATTCATTTGAATGTTTTCTCTCTCTTAGCTGCTATCACACATGCATGCACCCATATACCTTGCCAACGAGCCTAAACACTCAATATTGCACATGATACTTAGTCGACTGTGATGAATCCTAGCTAGTGTGACAAAGGGTATATGGCTAGCAATCCCATCCCGAAAGACTTGCTGAAAATTGAATTGATCGCACGTTCTGGAACCAGTTTCTTCGAAGGGAAGAAAAGGTGAATTACTGGAAAAAAATATAGAAATATTATTATTTATTACTATTATTCCGAGGATGAACCCTATTCACACGGAACAAGCAGGCAGGATCCATCGACTTGAAGTTCAAGTTTCTAATTTACTTTAATATTTTACGTTACATAGGATATCTTTCTCTATATCCACCCAGGTATACGTTCTCTTCCTAATTTACTTCAACTGGCGCTCTGAAGTTCTCAAGGCATAAAGTAGTTCTCAAGTGATGGTGTTTAATTTATGCAAACAACCGCGCCTGAGATACTGTATTCTATCCTACTGCTTCTGCTACCCTATTGCTATTACTTCTACTCGAGACTGCAGCACCATAATAAGTTAAGTTAAGTATATCTTAGTTTTGCCAGAACACTGAGCTGATTAATAGCTCTCCTAGGGCTAGCCCGGAGGATTAGATATTTTTACGTGGCTAGGAACCAATTGGTTACCTAGCAACGGGACCAAAGCTTATTGGGGCATCCGAACCACACTATATCGAGAAATGAATTTCTTTCACCAGAAATAAATTCCTCTGATTCCGCGTTGGTCGAGCCGGGATTCGAACCTCGGACCACCGGATTGGCAGCCGAGCGCCAAAACCACTTGTCCAGCGAAGAACTTAGCACTATAATAAACCACACACAGTAATGATAACAATAATGAACGAGATTCGGCATCAGGCTTATGAATTCTGGTAAAATTTTAAAATTAATAATTTATTAAGATTTACTGGGAAAAAGCACCACGATTGGCAAAAGCGCAAGTATCCTTAAATAACTCAAAATAAATGTTTTGTAATTTAAATGTCTTCAAGTAGTAAAAGAAAGAAAGAAAGAAAGAAAAAAAATATATATATATATAATGCGCTTAAGTTACTAGGACGCAATTGAGTTTTCTGTACGGCGTATAATGCTGTATGAGCCGCGGCTCGTGAAACTTTAACCACGGCCCTGGGTTTGCCTGTCTATATCGTTGCCAGAAGCACGATTATGGCTAACTTTAACCTTAAATAAAATAAAAACCATCATGGCTAGAGGGCTGCAATTTGGTATGTTTGATGATTGGAGGGTAGTTGATCAAGATACCAATCCGCAGCCCTCTAGCCCCAATCGTCATTGAGATCCGAGGGCGGACGGACAGACAAAGCTGGCAAAATAACTCACCTAGTAACAGGTTTTAGCTCATACCGGCTAAGCATCAAGGGCCTGACATTAGTTCCACCTGTCGACGCTACCCAAGGAACTGCGGTAATGGAAAGGCCAATGACGACTCAAAGTCATCGTAGCATACTACAGTGGTACCGTTGGCAACAGTCATGATATTTATGAAAACATCACAGAAACGACAAATATTTCCTTCTGGGTTTCTCTATCATTTTTGTTGTCTTTTTCGACACACACACTCACGCATGTATATATATATATATATATATATATGATATATATATATATAATATATATATATGTATATATATATATATATATATATATATATATATATCTATATATATATATATCCCCCCCACACACACACACACACACACACACACACACATATATATATATATATATATATATATATATATATATATACATACATACATACATATACATATACAGAGAGAGAGAGAGAGAGAGAGAGAGGCAAATGGGTCGGTCTTGAACCATATACTCGCCTAAATTTTCCAATTTTTTCATTCCATCTTCCTGATCTTTTAATCATCATTCTCTCTCTCTCTCTCTCTCTCTCTCTCTCTCTCTCTCTCAACTCTCAGACTTGATCCAGTGCCGTTGAAGGATCAGCAGCGTCGTCCAATAAACACCTTTTGATTCCAATATTTCAAAACCCGCTCCTTCCTTCAGCTGTGGTGCTTACTTAGGCAAAAGCCTCTTCTCGCAGCGCAATGAAAAGCACATCAGGTTCCATTGGCAGCTCTGATGAACATTGCACATAAAGCGAATGCAATGCTTCAAAGGTTAGATTCAAAGGATTTCGGGAGAGAGAGAGAGAGAGAGAGAGAGAGAGAGAGAGAGAGAGATGTGAAGAGCTAATCGCCGTAAACATAATTCATTCGAAAACCGATGTAAACCTGCATCTGATTGGTTGGCAATGCGCGCCTGCAAATGGACGCCAATGAATACTTTATCGGGCGATGTGAATTGGAACAAGTGAACATCGGGATGTTGTTGAGAGGAGGGATAGGGTAGAGGGTAGAGGTGGGGGGGGGGGGGGGGGGGGGGGGGGGGGGTGGGGCCTAGGGTTAGGGGCGAGAGAGTTCGCGACGGGGAGGTCAGAAAGCCCCGCATAAATTCTTCTAAATCCAAACAGGTGAAACGATGCTTCAATCGGCTCGCATAATGGACGGCTGCCAAGTTGTAACGCGACTGACTCATTACCGTAATTAACGTTTCCACCTGTGTGGCAGAGAATTATTTTGCTGCCGACGCCTGGATTAATGCCGGCATCTCTTGCGCCTACATTACTTCGGCATTATGGCGCATCCATAATGCAAAGCCCTGGAGGGACACGGGGAGGAGGAGGGGGAGGAGGAGGAGGGGAAGGAGGTGGAACTGTAAGACTAGGAGGAGGAGGAGGGGAAGGTGGTGGAGTAAAGACAGGGGGAGAGGAGAAGGAGGAAGGAGACGGAGGGGTAAGACCCGAAAGAGGAAGAGGGGAGGAGGGGGAAGTGGAGGAGGTGTAAGACTAGAAGGAGGAGGAGGAGAAGGAGGAGGGGAAGGAGGTGGAAGTGTAAGACTAGTAGGGTGAGTAGGAGGGGAAGAAAGTGGAGGGGTACGACCCTAAGAAGAGAAGGAGAAGGAGGAGGAGGGGGAAGCGGTGGTGGAAGTATAAAGACTAGGAGGAGGAGTAGGAGGGGAAGTAGGTGGAGGGGATAAGACATGAAAGAGGAGGAGGAGGAGGAGGAGGTGTAAGACTAGACTAGACTAGACCCTAAAAAAGAGGAGGAGGAAAGAAGAGGAGGAGAAAGGATAGAGACAAGAATAAAGAGGCCGGACGGATGAAAGCAATGAAGGAAGTATCAAAGGATTTAGAAAGAAATGAAGGAGTAATGAAAAATGAAGAAAAACAGTTGAGATGGAGATGGAAGAGGATGAGAGGAATTAGAAGTAGAGGGAATAAGATGAAGGAACAAAAATACATACATATATACATGTGTATATATATAAATATAAATGTATATATACATACATAGACACACACACACACACACACACACACACACACACACACATATATTATATATATATATATATATATATATTATATATATATATATATAGAATAAAAATCGAAATACAATCTTCAGCAAGGCTACCCTAATATACCTACTTATATTTATTCCTAAAACAGAATGAAATATTTCTCGATTGAAAAGGGGGGCTGCGACCCCTGCTCCCCTGTCTCTCTATACCTCACGTCGAGACATTTGTCAAGGCCTGAAGGATGTGATATTCGAGCATTTCTGTGTTTTTTACATAAAGATGCTTATACATATGGATGCGTATGAAAATGCTACTGTGCATTCGTATGAAGATGGCTATGTTATGAATATGTATGTGTGTGTGGGAGAAAGCCCGTGCGTATATGCATACACACACATATATAAATGTCATATATATATTATAGATATATAATATATAGATATATATATAGTAGTATAGTATAGTATATATATAGTATGTAAGTATATATATATATATATATATATATACTATCTATAATATATATATATATATATATATATATCATATTATATATATATATATATATATATATATATAGTATATATATATATTATATATATATATATATATATATATATATAGATATATATTATTATACATATATATATATATATGTCCTTAATAAACCAAGGTTTTTTTGTTGGTTTGGATTTGTTCCAAAACCCTAAAAAAAAAAAAAAAAAAAAACCTAGAAACCGCGAGGTTTAATCAACACCCTTAGTGGCATTTTCACACTTACTGTATGGGCATATATAAATCTTTCCTTACATACCCCAAGCCCCCAAAAGAAAGATCGCTTAGTATACAGCGCACAAAAAGTGTATATGTTAATACGACTCTTTTTGAAAAAAAAAAAAAAACTATACAATTTTTACTATAACACAGCAGATTGACTGAGCAGCAGGCCCTTAAGCCATTCTAATGTTCAGAAATGTCTCATTCTTTCTCTTTAGTTCGAAACCAGTTAGTGCTAAAAACCATACACCGGCAAGCATTAAAAAAACACTCTAAGTTTTTTGTTTGTTTGTCTGGTGTTTTCACGTTGCATGGAACCAGTTTATTCAGCAACGGGACCAATGGCTTTACGTGACTTCCGAACCACGCCGAGAGTGAACGTCTATCACCCGAAATACACATCTCTAAACCCTCAGTGGAGTGCCCGAGAATCGAACTTGCGGACACCGAGATGGCAGGCCAAGACCATACCGATCACGCCACTGAGTAGTTTAAACACTCAAAGTGGCGTGAGTCTTGAACCGGAGTAACAAATCCACAGTTATGTATGGGTACAAATATTTTAGAAATAAATTTTGACACAGAGCATTATCAAAATCACTATTGATTTGATTCTATGAAATTTCGGCCATTCAGTGTTCAAGACAGCGAAGAGAGATGGAGATGGAGTGGTTGCACTAGAGAAGTTGGACAGCAAAATGGAGGAAAGGAAGTGGGAATGGAGGTAAAGTAATATGCTAACAACCTTTAGTAATGCCTACATTGCATCACTTGCGGTGCACTGGCATCACTACCCTACAAAAGGGGTTCTTACATATATCGGGAAATGGAATTAATATTTACCAGTCCAGTGGATTGCCCTGCAGATGTTCTAGCACGTAAAAAAAAAAAAAAAAAAAAAAAATTTATCTATATATATATATATATATATATAATATATATATATATATATATATATACACATATACATATTCCTATTGTCTTGCACATAACTGTAATCTTCCGTTCGGAATTCTCTTTAAAATCGATCTCTTTATACCTATCTCTTCAACCCATAAACATCTCTCCTGCTTCTCTTTGCTTCTGTTAGATGTTCTTGATAACAGTGAAATAATCGTATCTATCAATTCCCTGCTCCAAATCTTAATGAAATACTGGTGCTCATTCATTTACATCATCCGATGTCGTGGCAGATATTTCTTGGGGATTTTATCGGTGAATCTTGGAAATGATAAATCAAATTACGCGGGTATACCATAAATACATCTTGAATAATGTCGTGGGATATATATATATATATATATATATATATATATATATATATATATATATATATATATATATATATATATATGTGTGTGTGTGTGTGTGTGTGTGTGTGTGTGTTACAGGGATGTTACAGGGAATATGTGAAATCCAGGGAATTCACGAAAACCCTAGGGTATACGTGAAATTACCAATTTGCTTAGGAACATTTGATCCCAGAGGGCTATAATAGATTTACATCATGACGCTCGTGATTGGCTGTTGATAAGCCAATCACAGAGCTGGAAACTCTCAGTCTCTCGAGAGTTCCCATAGGCAGGGTGTATGTTTCACCTCTCCTGAGGGATACTTTTAAAAAGACTAGCACTCAGGAGAGGTGGAACATACATCCCGCCTATGTGAACTCTCTCGAGAGACTGAGAGTATCCAACCCTGTGACTGGCTTATCGACAACCAATCAGGAGCGTCGTAAGGGACGGGCCTAGGCATCAGATGCACGACTGATGTGAATCTACTATAGTACTAAACACGGTGAAACAGTGATTCAACTACACTGTTTCGCCGTGTTCGGTACTAGTCCCTTAGGGGTCAAATGTAGCTCCTGGGGGATCAAATGCACTTAGGGACATTTGATCCCCACGGGCTAGTAATAAACACGGCGAAATACATTTGACTCCCCCTGTTCTTGTACTAAACACGGCGAATCTGTTTCACCGTGTTTAGCACTAGCCATCTGGGATCAAATGTTTCTAAGCGAATTGGTCCTTTCACATACTCCCTAGGGAATATATATTTTATATATATATATATATATATATATATATTATATATAATCTATAATATTAATAATATATATATTAATATTATTATAAATTAATAATATGAAATATATATTATATCTATAGTATTATAATTTAATATATTATCTATATAGTATATATATATATGTAATATTATTATAAATATATATATAATATATAGTATATTATATATATATATATACTATATATAATGCCTTTCTTTGTGAAGTTTTTTCGGTCCACAATTCCTCCAATGATATTGCTACACTTTCGTGTACAATAGATAATAACAAATATTATCAACTTACCTCTACAGCTCTTCTTGTCGTGGTTCAAATGACGTATATACCAGTCTCCAGTTATCCCCTCATTTTAAACTCTGTAAATACAAAGACAATCATTAAAAAATTAGAACTTGATTTAGAGAAAGTAGTTAATATAAAACAAGAGATCACTCTGCGTCTCGCCCAGTACCTTTCAGAAAATTAACAGAATTACAAACTCGAGAGTAAGTCATTTAAAAATAGAAATATGGCATTTCTGCAAATGCCAAAACTCTGCAAGTTCCACTGTGTTTCTAAAGCCCTGTTATATAATTTCGCTCGACAAATTTTTCACGCCATTAAAAATGGATACCAAACAAGAGAGTCACTCACTTGCAAAAAGAAATGTGTCATTTCTCCAAATTCCAGAACTTCGTAAATTCATCCGTGTTTCCATAGCCATTTATCCGCCCAAAAACATCCTTTCTTTTCACTCGAAAGATTTTTTCAATGACATTTGAAATGGGGGAAACAAAAAAAAAAGGATATAAATTTCCCCAAAATTCAGGAAATAATTCATAGTACGAAAAAGAAGGGACTACACAAATGGATAAAAGGAAAAAGGAAGGCTAGAAGTAAACATTACAAATTATTAGATAATTTGAATGAGAGAGAGACAGAGAGAGAGAGAGAGAGAGAGAGAGAGAGAGTTTTATCTAGATGGAAGCAAAAATACATAAAGGTAAGTTGTGACCGAACTCAAGCTTTGAGAGAGAGAGAGAGAGAGAGAGAGAGAGAGAGAGAGAGAGAATTTGATTTGATTTATATAAATTTTTGGCATTATGCTAAGCACTGGGGCAACAGAGGCCATTCAGCGCTGAAACGGAAACTGACATTAAAAGGTTTGAAATGTATTACAGAAGGAAAACCTCAAGGCAGTTGCACTATGAAGCAATTGTTAGGAGAGGGTGGAAAGGAAGATGGAAGAAAAGAATATAAGAGGTACAGTAAAAAGGAATGAAAAGTAGTTGCAGCTAGGGGCCGAAGGAACGCTGCAAGGAACCTTAAGTAATGCCTACATTACACCAAATGAGGTGCACTGAAGGCGCTACCCTCCTACGGGGAGTGAGAGAATTTACCTAGACGAAGGAAAAAAAATACAACACTAAAGATCAGTTGTACCCGAACTGAAGCTTTGGATGAGAGAGAGAGAGAGAGAGAGAGACAGAGACAGAGCAGAGACAGAGAGAGAGAGAGGGGGGGGGGGGGGCAACGTAGCTAGTAGGCCCAGCGTTGGACTGAAAAAGAAAAAGTTTGTCGGGCGGGTGACATGTCAAGAGAAAGCCTGAGAGGGGAATTTTGAACGGGGAAAGCGAAAAAATATCGGGGGGAGAAGTGAGTGGATACGCCGATGAAAAGGAAGTGAAAGGAGACGGCGAACGGAGGGAATAAGGGAAGCGAGAAGGGATACGCGGAGAGAAAAAAGTAAAAAAAAGAGCCACAATGGAACGTTTTGACAGGAGAATGCTGTGAATAAGAGAACGGGTAAGGAGTGAATACAGATTATTAGTATTATTTATATATATATATATATATATATATATATATAGTATATATATATTATTAATATATATATGTATATATATATATATATATATAATAATTTTATATATGTATATATATATATATATATATATATATATATATATATATATATATATATATATGAATAACTTGATCACGAAGTATATAAAACGTGATGCTATGCATAAATAAAGTTTTTTTTTGCCACGAAGGAAAAAAATGAAAAAACGAGTTGGCCGAGTATTTTCGGTCCTATTCGGACCCTTTACTGAGGCAGTAAAGGGTCCGAATAGGACCGAAAGTACTCGGCCAACTCGTTTTTTCATTTTTTACCTTCGTGGCAAAAAAACCTTATTTATATATATATATATATATATATATATATATATATATTGTTTTTTTGTTTTTTGACTCGTAAGATAGGAACAATAGAAAGCTGATTTTTAAATTTTAATTTCTAATCCATTTTGGTAAGATTAATAATGTACAGATATCAATTAAATCTTCTCTAAAGTGAATATTGTCAATGAAGGAAAAAGTGAAATATCTCTAACTTTATTACTAATTAATAACTACATCTCTTGAAATTTCGATGCAGCAAGTAAAGCCTTTCCTTTATATATTATATATATATATATATATATATATATATATATATATATATATATATATATATATGGCTGAATTACTGATTCCTAATTGAAAAATCTGGCAGTTATAGTTACGAACAATATCTATGGTAAATTCATTTAAAAAAAAATTTGCATGCAAATGAAATCAAAGAAGAAAAGAAAAAAAGAAGATAAAGAAAAGAAATAGATAAAACGTCCCAAATAAATGAAGAAATACGACTGGAGTCAGTATAGAAAAATATGAATGAAAACGAGGTCACAAATGTTGACACTTGTATCACTCCAATGCTAATCATTTAGGTGTGGCACGAGAGAGAGAGAGAGAGAGAGAGAGAGAGAGAGAGAGAGAGAGAGAGAGAGAGGAGTAAAAAAAATCATACCTAGATGAAGAGAAGAAAAACAAAAAATTAGAGGTCAGTTGTGGCTGCATTATTAGACATTCAATAAACTGAAACTTTGAGAGAGAGAGAGAGAGAGAGAGAGAGAGAGAGAGAGAGAGAGAGAGAGAGAGAGAAGAGGAGGAGAGAGAGAGAGAGAGATTCTAACATCGTAAAAACATATGGATTACAGGAGGAAAACTATGGTTTTAATAATCATATATTTTTTCATAGTATGCAAGAGTGGTATATTTAATTTTTTATTTCTATGTTTACCTGTATCGCGAATAAGTCAGTTGCAACTCATATAGGATACAGATGACGTAAAATGCCCATCTGTCGTAAGGGAAACAGAAAGATAAAACGATATTCAAGTGAAAAATGATCTACTGCAAAATGAGTGATTCTCATATTGTTCCAAAATGCAAAAACAAAATAAATAACGGTTGTCAAATAAAAATTATTATTTCAAGTAAACTATTACGTGACGTAAGGTATGAAGAAATCTGATGTCTGTTTATATATATATATATATATATATATAGAATATATATATATATGTGTGTGTGTGTGTGTGTGTATTGAAGTTAACGGAATTGTCGCAAAAAAGTAGTCAAGACTGATTCTAAGTCCTTTGATAAAAAAAATAGTATCCTGGAACAATGCATTAACTTTTTTCAATAATATTATATATACACACATACATTTATATATAGATATATATATATATATATATATATATATATATATATGTGGGTATATATATATAAATATATAAATATATATATATATATATATATATATATATATATATATACATATGTATGTTTTTGTTGGTTGGTACATTTGTGTTTGCGAGGGTTTTAATGATTTTTAGGCAAAAATTCATTGCATAAATGGGGGATTTTCGAAAAGAATAAAAATAACAAGAACAATCTTAGTAATTCATTGAGTATATCGCAACAACCCTGCTTGAAAGTAATTCATAAATTGACACTATATCCCACTGATGTCAAAGAGTTATTCTGGGATTCAATCACATCATGAAGATTGCTTATTCATTTCACATCACCTCAACGGTTCATTTTCTTTTTATTGTGAGGTTAACCTTTGACCTATCATCTTCGCTGGTTAATCATGCATGACGACCCTATTACATATTTGAGTAAATGTAATCAACCGTCATGAAACGCTTATTAAAACTGACTCGAGTCAATATATTCGCTGCCCTCGGTTCAATATTCTTAATTTATTATACAAGGATTATATTTTTCAATAACAGGATGGCTCCATATGAATTTGTTTGTATGGTACTTTTTACGTTGCATGGAACCAATGGTTATTCAGCAACGGGGACACCCGGCCTTACGTGACTTCCAGAGATACACACCTCTCACTCCTCAATGGTGCCGAGAATCGAACCCGCGAACCACCGAGGTGGGACGCTAATACCATACCAACCACGCCGATGAAAACGGGAGTCGGGCAAAGTTAAATCCACCTTACAACCCGCATCACTGCTATTAGAATGAACGCCTCCTTGCATACTTTTTCGCTTTCTTTCTAAGCATTTCTTTATCTAGGAATTGACATATGAAATTTAGGCTGCAAAACTGACTTATGAAACTTAGCCTGTATACACTGCATAAATTAGATTGCGAAACTTATGATGCATAAACTGACTTGGTAACTTTCCATATATGTATGTATGTGTATATATATATATATATATATATATAATATATATATCATATATATATACATATTCTCTTCCTTCAATCTTACTTTCCTCAACCCTCTCCTAACAGTTGATTCATCCGTCTCAGCGCTGAACGACCTCGTGTCCCAGCGCTTGGCCTTTGATATAAATACTATTTTCTATTCTCTGAAAGAATGGTGAAATGCCAACATTTCACAACGATACAATACTGGTACAGAACAGGAATCGCAGAGACTGGTCAGGGATTTAAAGTATCTGTGATAAAAAGCTGGAAGCAAATGGTAGTAAAACGAATGGAAGCCGGGAGATTAAATAATGGGATTATTTTGTGGATGAAGGGTATTTGAGAAGTGTCTGAAATGCGCTATTTCAGATTCAAATTGACGAGCGACTATGGGACGCCGGAAGTGAATGAATCATGCATTAGCCAAGGGAAGAATGGAAGCGTTAGCCTTTGCAAATTTTGAGAGACTATACTGTCTAGGGAGGCCAGAGTTAGAATGCCATAGACGATAGTCACGTCACCTGTTCTCTACGGAAGTGAAGTGTTTTTGTTTTTTAATGTGAAAAAAGGAACAACAAAAAATTAAAGTCGTAGGATTGTATAATTTGCTTGTCAGGAATCAGGTGCTATTATTATTATTATTATTATTATTATTATTATTTTATTATCGTTGTTGTTGTTGTTGTTATTCCAAAAGAGCGAATTAGATATTAAAGGACATTGTAGCTCGATGTATATATATATATATATATATATATTATACTCGAGCTAATATATATATATATATATATTATATATATATATACAACTCGATGTATATATATATACTATATAATATATATATATATATATAATACATCGAGCTACAATGTCCGTTTAATATCTAATTCGCTCTTTTGGAATAACAACAACAACAACAACGATAATAAAATAATAATAATAACAATAATAATAATAATAATAGCACCTGATTCCTGACAGGCAAATTATACAACCCTACGACTTTAATTTTTTGTTGTTCCTTTTTTCACATTAAAAAACAAAAACACTTCACTTCCGTAGAGAACAGGTGACGTGACTATCGTCTATGGCATTCTAACTCTGGCCTCCCTAGACAGTATAAGTCTCAAAACAAAACTTTGCAAAGGCTAACGCTTCCATTCTTCCCTTGGCTAATGCATGATTCATTCACTTCCGTCGTCCCATAGTCGCTCGTCAATTTGAATCTGAAATAGACGCATTTCAGACACTTCTCAAATACCCTTCATCCACAAAATAATCCCATTATTTAATCTCCCGGCTTCCATTCGTTTTACTACCATTTGCTTCCAGCTTTTTATCACAGATACTTTAAATCCCTGACCAGTCTCTGCGATTCCTGTTCTGTACCAGCATTGTATCGTTGTGAAATGTTGGCATTTCACCATTCTTTCAGAGAATAGAAAATAGTATTTATATCAAAGGCCAAGCGCTGGGACACGAGGTCGTTCAGCGCTGAGACGGATGAATCAACTGTTAGGAGAGGGTTGAGGAAAGTAAGATTGAAGGAAGAGAATATGACCGGAGATACAGTAAAAGGATTGAAAGGGTTGCAGCTAGGGGTCGAATGGACGCTGCAAAGAACCTACGGTTCACAGCATGAGGTGCACTGACGGAGTAAAGAATAGTCATTCACGGATATGTGACGAGCCGTTTTCTGATAGCTAGTTCATCATCAAACAAGTCATTCGCCCGTCTATAAAATGGCGTGAATGAGATTCTACATATAATCATTAGATGAGCGCCTCAGTGGCGTGATTGGTATGGTCTTGGCCTGCCACATCGGTGCCCACGAGTTCGATTCTCGAGCCTTCCACTGAGGGATTAGAGATGTGTATTTCTGGTGATAGAAGTTCACCCTCGACGTGGTTCGGAAGTCACGCAAGGCCGTTGGTTCCGTTGCTGAATAAAAACCGGTTCCATTCAACGTAAAAACACCAAACAAATAATCATTAGACGGGTCTCAATAAATTATGTTCTTTAGTATATATCCTCAACTATCCAAATGATAATTTCGCTCTATTTCAGCTCTCTGTAAATAAAAGTCACGTTACATACAGTTCTCCTTTTGCTTTCAAACTTCCTCCGCTCCAATACAAATATTAAGCCACCAAGACTCTTGCTGGTCTAGACCCACATTGATCATTCCCAACGAAGCCTTATTATATATCCCAAGACAAAAACTGAACACGCCTGGCTAATTCGAACCATTCAACTTTCGATCATTTCACGAATTTCGAAAACGAACGAAAAACAAAAGAATCTCGATTAGTCCGACAATACTCCAAGCTTAGAAAAAAAAAGAAAAGAAAACAAAATCAGACTCCGGGACACACGAAGACCAACAAATGAATAATGAAATGAATAAGTAATTAAACGAGTGAAAGAGGAAATAAAATAGATTACCGAACGGAATAAAATGCTGATTACGAAGCCCCGAAATCCTGCCTAGCCTGCCTGCTGCCTGCTGCCGCTCAGTGTTTGCCGTGCGGATTGCCAAATTCTGCCATTCTTTTCGCCGCAAAAGTTTGCGTGGAAATTGGATTAATTTGTAGCCTGCCGACGATGTAATCAGATCTATCCACCGGGAAAGTTAAAGAGCGAACAAAGGGAATATTCATACATTTGCAGAACATTATTGTCCGGAAATAAAAGGATGGTATTGGATGAGGCACTGGCGTTTACGGAGCATAACTAAAGCGTTCGGATTGGTGGGTGGGTGGGTTGGGGGAACCGGGAAGGGACGGCGCAGAGACACAAAAATGTGATGGGAATTGTATTTACTGATTAGGCTGTAGTTTGAGTATCATATGAGACCGACATAAGCCGTGTGTGTATAGTCGATTTTCCGGTCGTACTAAGTAACGCATGTTTTGTTAGAAATTAGAGTTAACAGACATCAAAATGCAGCTTTCAAAACAGAGCAAGGAAAGGAGCATTGCTGGAAAATAGTTATTTTAAGTTTTATTTTGTCACAAGAGCAAAGTATGAGGCTCCTGACAAGTATATTAAAAGTGCAACAAATAACATTGCTTCGTTACAACTGTAGCTACCTTGATATAGAACATATCAATGCATGATACCAAAAGCAAAAATGAGCAAATCAAAATTGCCTGAATTGTGTGCACCATTGAATATGGTACTAAAGGCTGTGTCAGACTATACAGTATATTTTCAAACATGTTTCCCTGTCTGCTCGTCAGGCTGTACGAAAAGTAGGTAATGTGGGTGGCAAGATTTATGTTCCTACATTGTCTGGTAAACAGACTCTCCCCACAAGTGACGGAACGCAAATATAATCAACGTGGTAGAAGTATAACTAGCCAGCGCTATTATGGAAAATTTATACTGTCCAAAGTATACTGAAGCGCCTCAGTGGCGTGGACGCGTGGTCGGTATGGTGTTGGCGTGCCACCCAGGTGGTCGCAAGTTCGATTCTCGAGCATTTCACTGAGGGGTGAGAGATGTGTATTTCTGGTGATAGAATTCACTCTCGACGTGATTCGGTAGTCACGTAAAACCGTTTCCCGTTGCTGAATAAGCACTGGTTCCATGCAACGCAAAAACGCCATGCAAACAAAGTATTCTGTGGGCAACGTTTACAGCTCATGGCCCCGCTGAAATGATTAACAACAAATTTTAGAATTAGGTTGCAATCGAAGTAGATAGGCCTAGTCTTCGGGAAACAACAATCGGCTGCGAGTACGAGGTTCGTACGAAATAGTACTAATGGCATTTCGCAGCTAAAATGCAAAAAGGACTGCTCTTTAAACCTAAAGTAAGGAACATGTTCGTTTGCAGCAGCAAGCGAAATGCTTCGACCCTTGCTACAAAACGAGAACAGTTGGTGTTTTCCAATGAAACCATGTTATGCCAAAAGAAATAGGTCGTGTGATACCTCTCTCATTCTTCGTATCCCAAGCCAAGGAGCTATCACACACGCGAATTAAAATGGCAACATAAACTAGGCCTAGGTTACGCTCTTGACCAGCGTTAAACGTATTTCTGGGAAGTCTACTCTGTACTATAAACCCCTTTTAAAGTTGAATTAATGAATGTCATTTAAGGTTACGCTCCAAAATCACACCTATAAGGAAAAGTCATTTGAAACACATGTTACGCCAACCCCCGCCTCACTGGTAATGGTGTATTTAATGGCGTTTCCACTCAAATAACTACTACCTTGATTCAGCCAGCCTTGTGCTAGCACGGGCTCTTACTCATATAAGCATCGCTCTCTTTGCAATGTTATTTATCAGTAGTTTGAGTAAGCATAAGATTTCTCACATAAAAACTAACATTAGGCTTTTAAAATAAAATTGCTGTTATTTGGAAATCGTCTATATTCATTATATGTTACGATATTCCGCGAGCAGTGGAGCTCAACAGTTTACCACAATGACGTTAACTGTTAAACCATGCACGAACCGTCAATCAGGTAGCTGTTAAACCCCTGCACAAACCGACAATCAAATAGCTGTTAAACCCTGCACAAACCGTAAATCAGGGACCTGTTAACCCCTGCACAAACCATCACCCAGTTTGCTGTTAAACCCGGCATACACCGCCAATCATGTAGCTGTTAAACCCTGCCCAAAACGTCAACCAGGTTGCTGTTGAACCCTGCACAAACCATCACTCAGGTTGCTGTTGAACTTTACACAAACCGACAATCATGTACTGCTAAACCCTGCACAAACCTTCAACTAGGTAGTTTGTCAAATCATGCACAAACCGTCAATCAGGTAGCTGTTAAACCCTGCATATAATGTCAATCAGGTAACTGTTAAACCCTGAACATACTGCCAATCAGGTAGCTGTTAAACCCTGCACAAACCGTCCATCAGGTAGCTGTTGAACTCTGCACAAACCGCAAATCATGTAGCTGCTAAACCCTGCACAAACCTTCAACTAGGTAGATTGTCAAATCATGCACAAACCGTCAATCAGGTAGTTGTTAATCCCTGCACATGCTGTCAATCAGGTAGGTGTTAAACCCAACACAAACCGTCAATCAGGTAGGTGTTAAACCCAACACAAACCGACAATCAGGTAGGTGTTAAACCCAACACAAACCGTCAATCAGGTAGGTGTTAAACCCAACACAAACCGTCAATCAGGTAGGTGTTAAACCCAACACAAACCGACAATCAGGTAGGTGTTAAACCCAACACAAACCGACAATCAGGTAGGTGTTAAACCCAACACAAACCGACAATCAGGTAGGTGTTAAACCGAACACAAACCGACAATTAAGTAGGTGTTAAACCCAACACAAACCGTCAATCAGGTAGCTGTTAAACCCTACACAAACCGTCAATCAGGTAGGTGTTAAACCCTACACAAACCGTCAATCAGATAGCTGTTAAACCCTACACAAACCGTCAATCAGGTAGGTGTTAAACCCAACACAAACCGTCAATCAGGTAGGTGTTAAACCCAACACAAACCGTCAATCAGGTAGGTGTTAAACCCAACACAAACCGACAATCAGGTAGGTGTTAAACCCAACACAAACCGACTATCAGGTAGGTGTTAAACCAAACACAAACCTACTATCAGGTAGGTGTTAAACCCAACGCAAACCGTCAATCAGGTAGCTGTTAAACCCTGCACAAACCGTCAATCAGGTAGGTGTTAAACCCTACACAAACCGTCAATCAGATAGCTGTTAAACCCTGCACAAACCGTCGATCAGGTAGCTATTAATAAACCCTGCACAAACCATTCAAACAGGAGCCGATGGGTACCGGAGGAACAAACTCAAGTTGCCGGCAAAAGAAATGGCGATTTATGGCAACTAGAGGTAACGTATGATGGATGATTGCTAAATACTGCCAATTATTTTGTGATTAATTAATTTCTTACGTACACTATTGTCATAACGGCCATGTCTTCTGTATACTGTTATCATAATAGTACACCATGATTCCAGTCCACTATCGTTCTCGGCTTAAAAAAAAGGCCCATGTAGGAATGATTTATATATATAAAAAACTACTATCGTTCTCGACTCATGGGCATTTAAGTCTAAAAAAAAAAAAAAAAAAAAAAAAAAAACTAGGTCCATTCGTAGGAATGCATTATACAACCGCCATCTTTTTTGACTCGTGGGATTTTGAAATCTGAAACCAACTACATCTATTCGTATGAATGCGTTATACAAGCAAAACCACTATCTTTCTTGACTCAAAAAAAAAGGTCCATTTGTAGGAGGGAAGGCTTTATACAAACAAAACCACCATCGTTCTCGATAAATAAATAAATACATAAACAAACAACTAAGAATCAACGTCCATTTGTAGGAAGGACTGCATTATACAAACAAAACCACTATCGTTCTCGACTCATGGGCTTTGACATAAAAAAAAAAAAGTAGGTCCATCTGTAGGAATGCTCTATGCACATAACACCAGGATATAAAAAAAAACAAACAAAAAAAAAAACAAGGCGTTTATTGCAAATATAACGAAAAAAAACTTCCAATGTCGAGAATAACATAAAAAATACGAGTGACAATTAAATTTCAGAACCGGTTTGGGTAGACAAGAGGCAGACAACCAGTCACAGGAGGTGACCAGAGGCGTCCATGATGACGATGTGAGTGACCATCAGACGATCAGTCGACGTGACCCGACAAGGCGGTGTATTCGCGTTCTCCGAGGCGGTTCCGCACGCGCTGCGTAGTATTTTTGGAAAGTGTGACTTATTCTAGCGTTTTATCTCCGTGCAAATATTTGTTTAGCGGTTCGTCGCGTCTAAACGTTTGAGACTTCGATGATAATATAGCTATGGCGGGAAATGGGGCCGGCGTGCTGGCCTTAGTAGTAAGAGGCCTAACTTTCTCATCCCTTTTACCGGTTTTCGATTTCGTAGCGCCAAGAGGACAAGCCTACGAGGATAAGCTTGAACGGGGTCGTCCTTCACGTCACAAAGTGAGTATTTTGCATAAGAATGTTGTTTGTCCGTCTAAAGTATAATCAAAAGACAGGTCAAAGCATTTTCGTCTTGCCTTTAGGGGATGTAGTAGTAGGCCATGTTGCTGTGTGGGTCTAAGGGGTAGCTTTGGTACGTACATGCAGTGTTGAGGGACGTCATAGAAATGTAAAAAGGACAGAATTAGCATTCAGAATCGGTAGTTCGTGTTTAGCGTGCAATATTTAATGATGTTTCGGAAGCAGCAGGTTCATCAGAATCGCCTGCATGTTAGCCTAGGCCTAGGTTTGTCAAGCGAACGCTTGGACTCCGTTAGCCGATGGTTCAGTTGAAAAACTTGCAATATATTATTATGCAAAACATACATTTTTAACCCTTTATGCCTGAAAGCGGGTCATTATCGAAACTGAATTCAAATTGGGTCACCAGATATAGGGTTGGTGTGGCTACTATTAAAAAAAAAATAGGCTGTTTCCCACTCCAGTTCAATGGCAATCCAGTTTTTTTTTGCATTGTGGGCTGGCCTACCGTACTGTAACTATAACCTCACCTGAAACAGTAGGTATTAGCGAGAGATTGTTTCCTGGACTGGCTGCTATATGACATCTGGAGTACCTAGTACTACCTACCCGGCATCCGCACCCCTCCCTGCTCCCAGTGACAACCTAATGTGAGTGGCCGTTGGCGTTTTGGTGCGGAATCAACCGCTCTTCGATGGTGCTTTATTCAGTCATAAAAATTTATATATAAAATATGCCAATGACCGAGAATATAGGTAAATGTATCACATAACGTAAGAAAATAATATATTTGACCATCATAAACTCTTAAAAGGAGCGTGGAGATTTTAAAATGAAGACCCCACTTTTACACACGATCATCTTGCGCATGAGCAGTTAGACCGTTTCCAGCAGTTAGACCGTTTCCACCGTGGCCAGATTTCCACGTTTCGGAAGTGCCCGAATAATATACACTCTTATGATCTGGGTTAAGGTGCCCACGGCACCGATTTACACAAAAAAAAAAAAAAGTTTTGGGTGTACTTGGCTATGCTCAATACTCTCATGATGTAAGTGGGTTCTGGTATACATGATATACTTAAATTTTTTGGTATATCCATAGCGTCTGTATACCATGGCCTTCCACTGTTTCGGGTTTTGATTATATATATATATATATATATATATATATATATATTATATATGATGTATATATGCATGTATATATATATATATATATATATATATATATATAATGTGTGTGTGTGTGTGTTTTTTGTGTGTGTGTGTGTGTGTATTCATTACATACTTTATATATGTAGATGTGAGATAGATAGATAATATGAATTCGAAAATATTAAGCACAAATGTTCAGCGTCCGGTTCACTTTATACCCCAGGAATTAGAAACACCCAAGGGGAGTAATTATAATTGATAATTCCCCTTGGGTGTATATTATTTATGAGGTATAGTGAATTGGATACTAAATTGTCACGGTATACGTGACAAAAATTCATGATTATAACTTCCTCCCCCCACCCCACCCCCAATACAGCAGGCTACACGAGCTCATAGTTCCATACCCACTGCAGCCGGTACTGACAATAGCACTTCTTGCTTCCATTCAGATGAGTTCCTGTAGGTTTTTAATCCTTTGTTTTTTTTTCACGTCATGTATCAGTAATTAACGTTCACAATGATATCCAAAATAGACAAACTCAGGCACTGGCATTCTTGGATCGAGCTTAGGCCTATAGGTATTTGCTACATGACTATGAGTAGTGTAGTTTCAGTATGTTAGCTTGCATGATTCTATCCCCCCCCCAGCCAACCCCCCAAAAAAGAATGGGCAGCATTCCATTAGGCATGTTATCGTGGGATTAAATAAGTTACGCGGAAAATTTACACGAAAAGTGTGGTTTTGTACCTTCATC
>NC_087209.1:62820907-62838407 GCF_015104395.2 Macrobrachium nipponense
ACTTGGCATCCTTTACCAGGTAGTTAGTAGAGTCGGGGGGGTTGCTGTCAGCGTGAAGGAGGTCACGGGCTTGCAGGCTAATCTCAAAAGACATTCCATCTGAGGGAAATGGCTTATAATATATATATATATATATATATATATATATATATAATATATATATATATATATAAAGAACCGAATATTTGTAGATGTTTCTTTAATTTATCAAATATAGACTTAAGTCGTTGAATGTGATGGTCTTTATAGTTTTTTTTTTTTTTTTTTTTTTTTTTTTTTTTTTTTGTGGGGTGTTGTTAATTTTCTGTAGTGCATATAAGTTCTACAAAGTCGTTTTGTAGCGATTTATTTATTTATTTATTTATTTATTTATTTTTTAGGAATTAGACCAAAAAAGATATCGTTTGTAAGTTATGAGAGTATTTTCACTTTGAATCTTTCGTGTGATTACGGCAGTATTCTGATTCTGTGGTCTATCTATCAATCTATCTATCTATGCTGAGGGAAGTGTCTTAGAATTTGCTGAAATAAACGGGTGTTTTAAGTAATTTCCTATTAATACACATTTTGGAAACCATTTTTTTGTAAGCTTTTAGAAGTTTCAAGTACCCCTCGGTTCACTATTTCAGTTTTCACTTCAGTGAATGTATGGATGACCCAGTGTGGTTTTTCACATGGCCAGTTTGTGTAGGAAATCTCATTATGTCTGTTTTTCAGTAGATATAGTTGTAATTTTTAGTTTATATAGTTGTAAGAAACATGACTTATTTTTCCTCACATCAGTTAATAGTTTCCAGTGGATGAATATCTGAAATTTCTCTCTCTCTCTCTCTCTCTCTCTCTCTCTCTCTCTCTCTCTCTCGTGTATCCTACATTTCGCGAAAGAAACCTCCATTTTTTACAGCTTCAGCAAAGCCATATAAAACAGGAGTGTGAGTTGAATTGTGCTCCTCTGTTTGTTTTAAGAATAACCTTCATGTATAGCAAATATGCTTTTGACTTCCCGGAACGGCGGGACAGTAATTATTGCATCCGTTTCAAAGAATTGAGTTGATACGGGAGGTGGAAAAAAGAAAATGAAAAAAAAGAAGATCAAATGGAAAATGACACCGAGCTCTACGCGACAGTAAAACTTCGAAAAGCGCAGTGATGTGACCTAATTGTGAACAGCGGCCCCTGTTTTGGAGAATAAAAACAGTGTGAGGTAGTAAGATGACGTTTGTATGTAGAAGAATTATAAAATATATTATCACGTATGGGGTTAGTGCAGGCATTGCACCTCATGCATTGCACTGTAGGTATTATTTGCGGTTCTTTGCAACGTCCCTTCGGCCCCTAGCTGCAACCCCTGTCATGCCTTATACTGTACAGTCACCCATATAAGTTCATGGATGTCCGGGTGTTTGAGAGAGATTTCCATTTCACCCCTTTCTGGTTGACAGGTGTCTGGGAGTGCGAAACTGGCCGTCTTACGTCACTATACAGACCCATTGTCCAGAAAGGGGTTGGATGGAATTCAGCTTTATGCCCGGAGACATCCATGAACTTATATGAGTGACTATACCTGCATTCATATTCTCTTTCTTCCATCTTGCTATCTACCCTGTCGTAACAGTTGTTTCATAGTGCAGTGGCGACGTTTAACTTTCAATGCTGAATGACTGCATAGGTCCCAGCGCTTGGTAATTGGACTAAAATTTATATTCCAGTTAAAAGTCAATGCCTAAAAACTATCTAAATTTTATATTCAATTTAAAATTTCACTGCCCAAGAACTTTCTAAATTTTATATTCCATTTAAAATTCACTGCCCATGAACTATCTAAATTTTATATTCCAGTTTGAATTCACTGCTCAAGAACTATCTGAATTTTATGTTCAAGTTAAAAATTTACTGTCCAAGAACTATCTAAATTTCATATTCCAGTTAAAATTCACTGCCCAAGAACTTAAAATTTTATATTCCAGTTAATATTCAATGCCCAAGAATTATCTAAATTTTATATTAAAGTAAAATATTCACTGCCCAAGAACTATCTGAATTTTATATTCCAGTTAAAATTCACTGCTCAAGAATAACCTAGATTTTATATTCCAGTTAAAATTCACTGCCCAAGAACTATCTAGATTTTATATTCCCGTTAAAATTCACTGCCCAGGAAATAGTTCTTTCCACTTTGGTCTGGATTCCAGTGTTCTTCTCCAGAATAATCTCATAGACTTATTATATGATTTGTCACTAAACCGTACGTTCTCACGTTCCGTTTCTTCTGTTTTCCCCCAAGCGCTGAAGACATCTATTATGGCGACCTCACTTCAGTAATTCATCGGAGCTCATGTCGACTTTACATGACCCAGTTCCTGAATGTCCTCCGTCAGCGCCATGAGATTGTAATGGCGAACTGAGAGGGTCCGTTTAACTATTGATGGCTCCGGCAAGTTAATGCGTAATGGCGGGATGGGAGGGGTGGGGGGGGGGGGAGGGGGGGGGGGGGGGCGAGAGGGAGGGGGTTGG
Source organism: Macrobrachium nipponense (assembly GCF_015104395.2). Classification (NCBI taxonomy): domain Eukaryota; kingdom Metazoa; phylum Arthropoda; class Malacostraca; order Decapoda; family Palaemonidae; genus Macrobrachium; species Macrobrachium nipponense. The sequence continues at coordinate 62,823,422 of NC_087209.1, forward strand.
GTGGCGGTTCAAGGTTAGCCAGCGCTAGAAAGCACCGGGGGATAGAGAGAGAGAGCGCAGACTTCCGCCAGTATCGGTAAAAAAATTTCCCGGGTACGTACTTATCTACTGTATATATATATATAATATATATATATATATATATATATATATATGTGTGTGTGTGTGTAATATATATGTATATATATATATATATATATATATATATATATATATAGGTATATATATATATATATATATATATATATATATATATATAAATATATATATATATAAAATTAAAAGTTTTTGCTATTTATGCATAGCATCACGTTTTATATACTTCGTGATCAAGTTATTCATATATATATATATAGATATATATATATCTATATTATATATATAATATTATATATATATATATAAAATATGAATACTTGATCGCGAAGTATAAACGTGATGCTATGTGTTTTCCCTCCGTGGACACTGGATTCTTTATATATATGAATGTCTGTACTGTAATACAACATTGTTTATATCTTCACTTATATATATATAAAATATATATATATATATAATATATATATATATATATATATATATATTATATATATTACCTCATAGGTCTTGGCGCTAGGTCTTTGGCCTAAACTCTGTATTGCTCTCTAACATTCTTATATTATTGAAAAGAAATTCTGCATGCTAAAAATGATTAAGTAGTTGTTTTGAATGTCTCGGCAGGTTTTATTAGGTTAATAAGATAGGGGCCACCCTGAGCTTAAGAGTTGAAAATGGCCAGATTATTGTCAGGTAGAAATGATTAGGCTGATAAAATACGGCAGATTTATTCCAGCATTTCACTGGACTGCGGATTCGACTTGGTTCAATGCAACGATCACCTAAGATTCTTAGCGCCTCAGTGGCGTGGTCAGTATGGTGTTGGCGTGCCAGCTCGGTGGTCGTGAGTTCGATTCTCGGGCATTCCATTGAGGAGTGAGAGATGCGTATTTCTGGTGATAGAAGTTCACTCTCTACCTGGTTCGGAAGTCACGTAAAGCCGTTGGTCCCGTTGCTAAATAACCATTGGTTCTATGCAACGTAATAACACCATAAAAACAGACAAACAAACATAAGATTCTTATGTGATTGTCGGTTCAATGGGGCCTCTGAAGTGTGGAGCCTTCGTCATTAAGAACGCCAAAAAGATGACATTATTGGCGAGTGTTGGTTGGTGGGAGAGATAATTGAGGTGCAATATTTCATCTTCAGATGTTTCTGTTAGAGCAAAATTTCTCACTTTCGATGTTAGGAACAACGGCATAATAAATTACACACTAGAGAAAGATTTCGCGTATGGGGATAGTGTCGTCAGCGCATCGGACGTGGCTCACTGTGGGCATTGCAGTGTCTCTTCGTCCCCTAGCTGCATCCACTTAAGCCTTTTACTTCCATTTCTACCTCATTTCTTCTTTCAGTATTGCTGTCCAGCCTATCTAACTTTCTTTAATATTTTGGGTCTTTTTCTAATTATTCATTAATGCAAATGTGGAGGTTTTCTGCCACCTCGGTGGCCACGAGTTCGATTCTCGGGCATTCCATTGAGGTGTCAGAGATGTGTATTTCTGGTGTTAGAAGTTCACTCTCGACGTGGTTCGGAAGCCACGTAAATCAGCCGTTGGTCCCGTTGCTGGATAAACCACTGGTTCCATGCAACATAAAAACACCATACAAACAAAACTATCTTAATGTGTCCTATTTTCTGGCCTGACAGTCTAAATTTCACTAGTCAATCAAAAGGTGAAACAACCACAAACAAAGGTTGTAATATAAAAATGCCTTTCCTCCCTCTCTCTCTCTCTCTTTCTCTCTTTCTCGTGAGAACTTTTTTGCTTACATTGATATTCTCTCTCTCTCTCTCTCGTGAGAACTTTTTTGCTTACATTGATATTCTCTCTCTCTCTCTCTCTCTCTCTCTCTCTCTCTCTTCTTTTTCTCTTTCTCGTGACTTTTTGTTGACTTGACTTTCTCTCTCTCTCTCTCTCTGTGAGAACTTTTTTGTTACATTGATATTCTCTACTCTCTCTCTCTCTCTCTCTCTCTCTCTCTCTCTCTCTCTCTCTCGTAGGAACTGGAATTAACATTCTGCCTCGCTCGTGTCATCCTCGTCGAAGAATGTTTGCGGCTGGAATTCCGAGCTGTTGCAGCTAGCGTTTTATCGTTGAAATAATTACGCTTGCCAATTACCGTCCGGCGTTTCTCAAAAAGTCCTTCATATTTCGTCTCGTCGCGTACAGTTCGAGAATGGCTGTTGCATCATCACAATAGTTGTTGACGCATCGGAGATGAATTTGATCATCGGTGTTCATATTCATTACCATTAGCAGTCTCTGTTGTCAGTGATGAATTCAGTTCTTTTATCTAGGATTTTTTTTTCGCTTGTATAAATATCCCATATTCTGGGAACACAGTCAACTTTTATTTTGATAGCTGCGTAATTAAACGTTAATGATGACAAACACCAGAAAATTCCTGAAGAGTATGGCTCTCCTTTTCTTAATTTGGTTCAATTTTTATGCGTTTCTATGTGCATGTAATTATTATGATGGCATATTAAGGTGTGTGTGTCTGTCGTGGCATTGGGTACGTTTTGCCATTACTGGTTCTGTCATTAAACTATTTTCTAACCTTTGAATATAATTTATTTATCTTTGTTTTAGTCAATGCAATTTATTTATATTTGTTTTAGTCAATATAATTTATTTATCTTAGTTTTTGTCAATATTTATTTATCTTTGTTTTAGTCAGTATAATTTATTTATCTTTGTTTTAGTCAATATAATTTATTCATATTTGTTTTATTCATCTGTAGTTATAGGAAAGAGTATTCAGTCATTAACCTCTGCTGCTCCCTTCCTGTATCTCTTTAATTTTTTGGATTTTGATGGATGATTTTTTCTGCTATTTCATTATTTTTTTTAACTAGTGTCGTTAAATGAGGGATTATTTAGTAATGAAGTCTGTGGAGAATTACAGGAATTTAGACGGAATTTCGTTTGTTGATCAATGATAAACTTGATTTTATATATTCAATCTACTGTTACTGTGACTATCAATATATATATATATATATATATATATATATATATATATATATATATATATAATAGTATATAGCTATCATTTACGCAATTGTCCCGGAAAGCTTATAATTTTTTTTTTCCTATAAATATCTCCTCTAGATACCATTCCAGTTTCATGAAGTCCTGTTAGTAATATATACATACTATATATATATATATATACATACATACATATATATTCAACAGGCTGAGGTTTCTGAAAACCCAACAGTACAATGAAGGTAAGCGATTGAAACCAACAAAGGTTCCAAAAAGAAAAAAAACTAGTTGCAACGTTTCGAAGCCAACCAGTATGAAAATACACAGTATAATTTAAGATAAATACAAATACAGTTAAAAATATGAATAAGGACCAACCATTAAGTGTAGAGATTAAAGAGGTGTAGACGTGGCATGGGTGTTCATCAGTAAGTAGGCCAGTTTTTTTTTTTTTAGTAAATGATTATTGTTAATAGCTTATGATTGGGTGGCTTCGAAACGTTGCAACCTAATGAATATGAGTTTCTTGATCTGTTGGTGTGTTTCCCCTGCTGTCATTGTATGAAGTATATATATATATATTAGTATATATAGGTGATATATATATATATTATAATATATAATATATATGGTATATATAATGTAAAAGTGAGTATGTGAAGACAGAGAGAGAGAGAGAGAGAGAGAGAGAGAGAGAGAGAGGTGTCGACAGGAGCGCTGCCCTGTGGATACACAATGATTAAAGGAAATTAGAACTTATATTTAATATCAATGCACGAAGACAGCACATTCTACGTATGTGAAAAGGTTCTTTTCATGCTGTCATATAACTATAAACAGGAATTTGCCATTTATATTATGATTAAATATTAACCGGATACGTGACATTTGCCTTCAAGTGACCAGATAATAAATGTGGAACTGACATTTATTACATTTTAAAAGGACATACCAATATATGTTGCAAATAATGGGAGCATTGACTTTTGTATTCATGCACTGAAACAGTTCATACACTAGGGAAAATCGCAGGAGAATGTGTCCCCCTGTAGGGGGATAGAGGCGTCAGTGCGCCTCACGCGGTGCTCTGTAGGCATTACTTAAGGTTCTATGCAGCGTCCTTTCGGGTCCATAGTTGCAACCACTTTCATTCGTTTTACTGCACCGCCATTCATATTATCTCTCTTCCACCTTACTTTCCACCCTCACCTAACAATTGATTCATAACGCAACTGCTTGGAGGTTTTCCTCCTGTTACACCTTTCAAGCCTTCATACTCTCAGTTTCCCTTTCGGCGCTGAATGACCTCGTGGATCCCAGCGCTTGGTCTTTGGCCAGAATTCTATATCGTATTCTATTCTATATGAATGTCAAGAGGACGAATACCCAAAGTGAAATTATGCACATTTCACCAACGGAAAATTCACCTCTGCGCTTCAAGCGCCACAGTGGCGTGGTCGGTATGGTGTTGGCGTGGCACCTCGTTGGGGCGAGAGAGGTGTATTTCTATTTCTAGGAATAGAGGTTCACTCTCGACGTGGTTCGGAAGTCACGTAAAGCAGTAGTTGGTCCCGTTGCTGAATAACCACTGGTTCCATGCAACATAAAAACACCATACAAACAAACTTCAGCGCTTCGTTTTCTTTCGTCGTGGAATATCTGTAGAATGTCGTAAGAAGTGGAATGACGCCGAATGAATACGGAGAGGGAGGACGGAGCTGTTATTAATGGAAACAGAATATATATATATATATATATATATATATATATAATATATATATATATATATCTATATATATATATATATATATATATATATATATATATAATTATATATATATATATTATATATATATTCACACGTATAGTCACCTGACGCTCCAAAAGCTGTCAGATCCATCTGGCTTAGCTGCATTTACTGACCAAGGGATACGGCGACGAATTTCTCTTCCCCCATATTATTTTCAGAGGAATTTTCACTGGGCGGACTGACTCTCTCTCTCTCTCTCTCTCTCTCTCTCTCTCTCTCTCTCTCTCTCTCATTTGTATCTGCTTACCATCCACACACTCACACTCTCCTCAGTTTATATTCTCACCCTCTCTCTCTGGTTAGCAGATGCAAATAGAGAGAGCACACACGCACTCCTGAACTTCTCTCTCTCTCTCTCTCTCTCTCTCTCTCCTGCTTGGCTCAACCTCCACGCTCTCTCTCTCTCCTTCTCTTCCTCTCTCCTCTCTTCTTTGTTATTTGTATTTGCTGACCTTCCACACAAACATACACTCTTATCAATTTTTCTCTCTCTCTCTCTCTCTCTCTCTCTCTCTCTCTCTCTCTCTCTCTCTCTCTCTCTCATAGACATATAAATATCCGAGTCCTTTGAATGCCACGTGAAGGATATGGGGCGAAAAAAACGAAGAGCCATATGTTAGGTGAAGCCCAAACACTTACTTAATTACTCCGCGTATTAATTACACCGGATGTTAACAGGGGATGTCATTAACTGTCAGATAATTTGGACTCGTTTTCGCGCGAGATTTTAATGATGTTACTAAGTGCGCGGGTTTCGTCTAGTCTGGTTATTTATGATTATTATGATTATTATTATTATTTTTGATGATGATGCTGTTACCCAGAATTCAGGATGGGATAGAGAGTGATATCAGGGAAGCAGATAAATTAATTAACTCTGTTAGCTGGATTTATAGATATTTTACTACTTGCGTGGGTTTCGTCTAGTCTTGTTATTTATGAGTGTTAATATTATTTTTTTAATGACGTCGCTGTTACCTGGAATTCAGGATTGAATAGTTGTTTATGTTAGATCAGTAGATAAATCGTTAGGTAAATCTATTAACGGGATTTATAAATATTATAGGTAAATTAGATGATTTGATGAGCGGGATATATAGATATTTTTTGATGAACTTTGCGAATGGTACATATAGATTCTGTAATATTGATCCGTCGAGTGTTACTATTATTATTATTATTATTATTATTATTATTATTATTTTATTATTATTATTATTATTATGCCGTTATCCAGAATTTGGGATTAAACAAATGTGATGGCTTCGTCGTGTCTTTTATATATATATATATATATATATATATATATATATATATATATATATATATATATATATATAAATATTTATTATTTTAATGACGTTGCTATTATCTAGAATTCGGATTAGATAGGTGGTGATTTTAGATAAGTAGATAAATCGATTAGCTGGATTTATAGATATTTCATGATAAACTTTCCAAACGGGTTATAGATTAACTGGATTTATAGATGTAAAATAAAATATACAAATGGATAGATGTAAAATAAAATATACAAATGGTTTTTAGATTTTTAGATTTATTGATTGCCGTGATTTACAGATATTTTATGATAAACCTAGCAAATAGTTTACAGATTTTTAGGTTTGCAGATGAACGGGATGTATAGATATTTTATAGTTATCCTTGCAAATAGTTTATAGAATTTTAGGTTAATAGGTTAACGGAATTTATAGCTATTTTAAGATCAACCTAGAAAATGGTTTATAAATTTTTAGGCTTATAGAATAGCGGAATTTATAGATATTTTGAAACAAACCTTGCAAATGTTTTATATTTTAGATTTTAGAGCGATAGATTAACGGAAATTTTATTCAAGGTTTAGTAGATCATTTATGATGAACCTTTCAAATGGTTTATGAAATTTTGTTTTAGTATAAGGTAAAGATAGCCCAAAGGTTTATCTTTTAGATACTAAAGTATAATGTATAATAAACCATTCCAAATGGTTTATAGATTTTAGTTTTAAAGATAAAAGTAATTTATAGATATTTTATGATGAACCTTTCAAATGGTTTATAAATTTTGTAGGTTATAGGTAAAGTAGATTTATAGATACTGTATAATAAACCATTGCAAATGGTGTATAGATTTTAGTTTTAAAGAAAAAAGTAATTTATTGATATTTTATGATGAACCCGACAAACGGTTTATAGATATTTAGGTTATAGATCAAGTAGATATGTAGATATTGTATACTGTAACGATTTATCGATTTTTAGTTTTAAAGAATAAAGTAATTTATAGATATTTTATGATACCTTGCAAATAGTTTATAATTTTTTTTAATCGAACTTCTAAATTGCGCTGGTTTCATCACCTTCCCTTTTTAATCGTTGATGATAAGAAATAAATAATTATTGAAATAAATAAGAAATAAATAGATAAGAAATAAACAATTATAAAGAACTTTATAATTGGTGTCAAAATCAATTTAATGAAACAGCCTCTCTCTCTCTCTCTCTCTCTCTCTCGTCTCTCTCAGCCCGTCTCTCTTCTCTCTCTATACGTATATATATATATATATATATATATATATATATATATATATATATATATATATATACGTATATATATATATATAATATATATATATATATATATATATATATATATAATAATATTATTATTATTATCTTATTACTATTATTATTATTATTATTATTATATTATTATTATTATTATTATTATTATTATTATTATTATTATATTATTCGATTTTGAGGCTTTTTTCATTTTCCCTGTGTGCTGCGTTTCCAGCAACCCCTAAAATTGATTTTGGCACCACAGGTTAAGGAACGCCGCGGCCGGGAACCGCACCAATTTTGGAAGCATAGAAAAGCCGTTGGGCCCCCGGGGCTAAGTTTAGTGCAAAGATTCCAAAGGATGCCGAAAATTGTGTTCCCGTGAAACCACCTTGGAACAGCCTTGAGTGATTTCGAGTCATATATCATCTTATAATAAAGACAGTCTCTTGTGAGATGCTTCTTCCATAAGGAATTTCAGCGTTGGCTTCTTTGTCGGGTTTTGTTGGAGATTGTTTTTTATTTCTCCATTTTGTTCTTTTATCATATTTCTCCCATTCTGCGATTTTATCATGAGAATATTTTGGCTTTTACACTTCCTTATAATTGGTTCGGATCCCACAACCAACTGTAGGTCCCGTTACTAAGTAACCAATTTGTTCCTAGCCACGTGAAAAAAAAAATAAAAAACAACTCTAATCCTTCGGTTTGTTTGTTTGTATGGTGTTTTTACGTTGCATGGAACCAGTGGTTATTCAGAAACGGGACCAACGGCTTTACGTGACTTCCGAACCACGTCGAGAGTGAACTTCCCTCTCCAGAAATACACATCTCTCACTCCTCAATGGAATGAACGAGAATCGAACTCTGGGCCACCATACCGATCACGCCACTGAGGCGCTTCTAATCCTTCGGACCAGCCCTAGAAGAGCTGTTAATCAGCTCAGTGGTTTGGTAAAACTAAGATGTACTTAACTTCAACACTTTCCTAAGTCATTATTGGCTGATTGCAAGTCATTTAAGATAAGCTCTTATTAAGTTAGAGAAGAAATAGCCTGTATTGGGAGAAACAGCAATGATCTAATAGGTTGTTGGTAGGTGCTCTTAACTCTTGGAAAATCATTGTGAAGTGGAGAACTAGGAAAATAATTCCGGTGCTATGACGTAATATTTTTGAGGTTGTTTCTCTCGTAGTATGGAAATACTATTGGTTTCGAAGCCTTCCATATTTTCTTTTACAATGTAACGTCGATAGTAGTTGCTCACCTAGATGAAATATTGTTTGGTAATGTAGTACCAGCAGTGATAGCAACTTTGAGGCTGAAGAATTATTATTGTTTCAGTATAACACCTTTTGTTCGTTCCTGTAGGATTTAAGATATAAACTCTTCCAGTTTGTTTCTGTACAGTGCAAATTGACAACAGATATGTTTGGCAGGAGTGTTATGGAATATAAAATCTAGTACTCTGCTCTGATACTCAAACAGGAATGACGGCAGATTGAAATATCAAGAAACATCGGCGATTTAGTTCCAAGCCTTCCTGTTTTTCAATCTGCTTTGCAGCGTCGATAGTCAACACGATACAAATGAAGCATTGTTGATAGATTTCTGGTATTTGCTGTACAAAGCGCGTATATTGCCCGGCGTATTGCGTATGCTTTTGCGCCTTGCCTGCCCACGCTGGCTGCCGCTTTTGCAGCCGGATCGATGGCCGTTTCTGGAACAACGAACGAAAGGGAGAATATGCATCATCATATTGGGGCCCCATCTTGCTATTGTGTCGTCTTTGAAAGGCTCATCGGGATGCAACTTTAGCAACTTTAACCGTGTGATTGACGTTACCTGGCAACAGTGGCGCGGCCAAAACAAACGGTTGCCATGTCGGTTCTTGGTGGGCTGCTAGTGTCTCACCTTGGAGATTTTTTCCCCTTTTTGGCGCCTGCGCGTTTCGTGTAGGAAGTACCTGTGAGTGTTTGTAGAGAAACGACTTGGAGAAATATTTTTCCTTTTTCTTCCTGGGCCTGCGTGTTTCGTGTGGGAAATATCTATTAGGCTTTGTAGGGAAACGACTCGGATGTTTTTTTTTTATTTTCTTTTTTATTTAATTTCGTTCGTGAAGCAGTCGAGTGATTGTAGATTAATGAATTGAGGTAACTGAGCTTTCAACAAGTATGTTTTAAAGAATGTTATTTTCTTTGGAGAGAGTTTAGAGTATTTACCTCATACATTTACTTTATACATAAAAACAATTATCAGAATAATTTTTGAGACTTATTTCCTCAGAAGTCAAGTAAGTATTTAGAAAATATATCTGATTATTTCTATAGGACGTTTAAGGGTATTGTTTGTGGAAATTTGGAAATTTACTACAGTAAGTTTAGGGAAACCACGAATATCTGACAAATAAGCAGATATTTATTTGCAAAATTAATTTTTTTTTCTTTAAAGGGAATGTGAGTATATTTTGTTGAAATATGTATGTATCTGAAAAGTGGTGTTTGTATGTGGAGATACAAAATTTATTTTTAAACGTGTAATATTTTTGGAAATTTTAAATAACATTTCTGGTGAAAAAAATTACCCTTTTTTATGTAGTAGACTTGTGAGTATTACGAAAATACCCGAGTGCTTTTTGAAAACCGCGTTAATATTCCAGATGAAAATGTAAAAGCATCCATTTTATAAAATTATAATTAATCTGTGTCTTTGCAAAAAATACCATAATTTATTTGTGGAACGTAATTGTGTGTATGTGTATATATACATATATATATATATATATATGTATATATATATATATATATACTATAATATATATATATATATATGTAATCACATATTTCGAGTACTTCACCAGAAATATGAGAGTATTCCTTCGAGCATGAGACAATGACACATAATTATATATATATATATATATATATATATATATATATAAATACTATATATATATATATATATATATATATATATATATATATATATATATATATATATATAGCAGTTGAAAAGGCAAAACAGCTCAATACATGGGTTGCTTTATTGTTGCCAACGTTTCAAAACTATGGTTTCATTTTCAAGGCTATAAAAAAACACAAAAATACATAAATTACAAACTTATCCAGCAATTCATTAGTACACCTCGTGAATGGTAGAACAATAGGTTAGAATTAATTGATGTGTAGGGAATTTGAACTAAGAAGTGTTGGAGTGGACGAACTTCATGGCCGTTTAATAAGAGGACGTTGCAAGCTTTGCAGAGGGGTTGAAGTGTTGCTGATGAGCCGTTTATGTAGAGCGAGTGATGCTGCAAAAGTTATTAGGACCCAGTGTTCATTCTCAAATGAGGAGTTGGTTAGGGGCACTGCTAAAATGTTATTACCTGTGTATCACTCCAATGTCTTGATTCATACCTTTCACTTACACACACACACACACACGCGTATATATGTATATATATATATATATATATATATATATATATATATATATATATATATATATGTATATATATATATATATATATATACACAGTGTATGTAAATATGTATGTATATATGTATATATACATATACATATACATACATATATATACACACATACACATACATACACACTGTATGTATATATTACATACATGCGGACATACATTCACGAAATATATAGACATAAATACACTCGCACACACACATACAAAATGGAATATGTCCTATGGAGGTAACACTGCTGAGTATTAACAGTTGTCAGTTTTTTTTTTCCTGGACGTCCCATTTTATTTAGTAAATTGATTAGCATTTTCCCTTTTATCTTAATTGATAGAATTTGACCGAATTACCATATTTAGTACGGGGGCTTCGGCTATCACTTTTGAATGTGAAATATTTTCCTGCAAAATGCTGTTTTGTTTATTCATTATTCATTTTCGTCGAATCTGTTTACTTACAAATGTACAAACTTTGATTGGTATATAACTAACGTTTGAATATTTAAACTATGATTATTCTAGCGTGGCCATTTTATCTTTATACCCGGCACTGCTAATGCTGTATCTTGATATTACATATCAACCCCAATATGCATACGAACGCTTAACATCATTACCAAAACGGCGTTTGCTTAATTCTTGTGCAAGAAGACATTGTCATACACACACACATATATATATATTATATAACTATATATATATCATATATATATATATATATATATATTATATACATTATATTTATATATATTATATCTGTGTATGTGTGATACTTGATGTAATTTTAACGAACTGACCCCTTTGTATAACTATGGGGTTTAGGCAAGGCACTCGCCTGCCGATTCGGTAGTCGTGAGTTCGATTCCCCGCCCTGCCAACATGGAATCAGAGGAATTTGTTTTTAGTGATTAGAAATTCATTTCTCGATACAATGTGGTTCGGATCCCACAATAAGCTGCAGGTCCCGTTGCTAGGTAACCAGTTGGTTCATAGCCACGTAAATAAAGGTCATACCCTTCGGGCCAGCCCTAGGAGAGCTGTTAATCAGCTCAGTGGTCTGGTTAAACCAAGATAAGTATACTTAACTTAAACAAGGCGCTTGATGTCATTTAAAGACTGACCCACTGTCCTAGTTTTAGACTGAGAATTTTGATGTCACTTTAGCCTTCTGGCCATTTTTCTGTAACTGCTGATTTTACACTTGAGTCATGATGTCCTTACAGTCCACTGACTTTTGTGTATAATTGCAGGTGTTCACGACACTGGGTGTCCTCGCAACCTACTGACCATTTCGCGTAGTGTTGGTTTTTGTTATTGTTATTTATACGTTTTCATTGAGATTATTGAGGAATCCACACAAAGTCACTGAGGAGTCGCTCTGGTACATTTGATATGCTCTTAAAGTACAACTACGCATTTCAGTATCAACAAGATAAGACGAGATTTTTTTCATTGTGAATGTGGTCATTTTTATTACTTAATTCAATAATACCGAGACAGTTTTCAGCAGGAAATTCGTCTTTATTTTTGAAGCTGTCTTTACCATGGCTATGGTACTGAGTAAACACTAGATTATTAATTATATTACTGTACCGGATAGAAGAGGTTTCTTACAGTGTTATGTTATATTTGTTGGTATAAATGAGTCTCTCTCTCTCTCTCTCTCTCTCTCTCTCTCTCTCTCTCTCTCTCTCTCTCAATTCGTTGAATTGGGGGACGTTAACATATCCGAACATGATCTATAATCAATGAATAACCTTTTCTCATTCACTGAAAATTTGACTGTGCAAGAAGCTACTCTCTCTCTCTCTCTCTCTCTCTCTCTCTCTCTCTCTCTCTCTCTCTCTCTCTCTCCAAAACTGACGAAATGTATTCAATTAATAAAATACTATAAATCTAAGTTTCTGTCTCAGCGGAAAGTACTGAATAATGCGCATCCTCTCTCTCTCTCTCTCTCTCTCTCTCTCTCTCTCTCTCTCTCTCTCTCTCTCTCTCTCTCTCTCTCTCTCTCTCTCTCTCTCTCTCTAATGAATGAGGGGACTATAGGATAGTTGAATAACGATCATAAAGTATTTGCAAAGCAGACTACTGTGTGAAAATAATTTCGAATATTTATCACTGTTTACGAACTGATTCCACCACCCCTACCCCAACCCCCTAGACAGCACCGATCAGATATATTTACAACGACACGGACGGTAGGATATATTTTTCCATAATTTACTGTACGTCACAGCGACAGGGATTTCATAATTTTCCCTTGCAAATGGATAGGTGTGATTGATACCACTTGATTATTTGCTGATTGAGAGAGAGAGAGAGAGAGAGAGATTGATTGATTGATTGTCTATTAAACCTGGCATTACAATATCTAGGTTATTGACACCGAAATAAATTTAAATAGAAAGAAATTAAATTTAAAATAAATTTCATATAAACATATCTATATATAATATATATGTGTATATAAGTATATTTGTTCGAATATATAAATTCTTACATAGACAATCTATGTGCAATTTAAATTTTGTTTAGGAGGCCCGCCACCCACATGAAGATATATAACTGCTCTATATCACAATCCTTTCCCAGAACTGTAGCTAGAATAAAACGACCTAATCTGTCACGTCCTCAAGACAGAAACCTATGTCTCAAATTCCCAAATCTGGGACATTCAGTCAGCAAATGTTTCACAGTCAAGGGCACGGTACAGTTCTCGCAAAACAGAGGATTTTCACGGGACATCAAGAACCCATGAGTGAGTCTTGTATGTCTAATCCTCAATCTGCACAACATCGTTTCCTGTCTCCTTGGCATATAAGGATATGACCAAGGAGACACTGATGACGTGATACTGCGCATTTTTTGATTAGTTAAAATATCCTCCCACTGGGACTGCCAACATTATTTAATTCTCTGACCTACTAAAGGATATAAATCCCAATATGGTAGTAGGCATCTTGTGGGTTCTCGGGAGCTGACTGCCAACTTTGCAAGTTGGTCAGCTTTCTCATTCCCAGCCACCCCAACATGGGAAGGCACCCAACAGAACTTTGTTTCTTCACCTCTTCTATTCAGTAAAAGGAGGCATTCCGATATATCTAAAATCAGAGGGTTTAAAAAGTTGAAAGATTCCAGCGACTGAAAAACACTTCTTAAGTCACAATATATAATAAAATTATTTCATTCCGAATTAAAACTTCCTTTGAAACCTTTAAAATTGCATATAATTCTGCTGTAAAAATCGATGCAATAGATGATAACCTGCCGCTTCTCTCTATATCAGGGAAGGCTACTCCAAAGCCGACGCCAGCATCTGACTTTGAGCCGTCCGTGAAAACTGCAGTGAAGTTATCGTGTTGCAAGGAGTGTTCTAAAGATACTGACCGCATGGCCTCAATGGACTATTCTGTCTTGGTAAAATTAATATATTGCAGAATTTTACCTCCGGAAAGTTCCAGGGAGAACTAACTGAATATTTTGCTGGTAAAATCTCGATCCTTGGCATGTTTAATTCACAGACAATAAAATTTACCCTAAAAAAGAATGGATGAGGTTGCCTGGGGTGATTTTCATAAAACTGCCAATGCCTTTCCTTTCTCATATAAATGCTGGTTAAAGACTTAGGTAGCCTCTGGAATCTATACCAGCTCCGAACCAGCAGACGCTTGTAAAGAGGATCTAGTGGCACCTCATCAGCATCTACAAGCATGCTTTCGGTGGGAGGTTATTTAAATACTCCTGTAAATAACCGTATTCCTCCATGATGAACTGAGTTGAGCATTTTAAGGCTATTTGGCTTCGCTGAAGTGTACACCTCACACCCATAACTTAATTTTGGAAAGACCAAGGCTCTATATAATCTCAACATCTGAGTTCGGTCTGCACCCCACGAAGTGTGAGGCAGGACTTTCAACAAATTCGTTGCTTTCAAAATAAAAAATCAAACCAAGAAACCTCGTTTCACCATCACATGGAATTCTCTGCCTATGAATGAATAGGGCTGGATCAGGGTGGATTCCCCGTAT